>NC_054704.1:12595833-12643333 GCF_016097555.1 Gigantopelta aegis | reverse complement strand
GTGCTAACCGTCGGGGTCCTTTGATGTACAGGGAACAGATGGTGCGGAAGTCATTAATGACCCCTAGAGTGGTATCGAATGATGGGGTGTTTATTTAACTGTGACAGCCGTTTGATGTACAGGAAACAGATGGTGTGGAAGTCGTTAAGATGGCAAGATGGATTTGACAGGTGTGGGCTGATTAAGGAGAACCAGTCAACGGGGAGTGGAACATTCCAGAGGAAAAACCACAGGGGTTTTACCAGATGTCGTGGAAAGGTTTGAAACGTGTCCATATAAGGTGTTGGCCATGAGTCATCCCAGAACGTGTTCAGACACGTCTTGAGTGAGGTCTCTGCATAATGAGAAACAGTCAACGGGGAGTGGAAAATTACAGAGGAAAATCCCCAAGGTTTTGCCAGATGTCGAGGGAAGGTTTGAAACGTGCCCATATACGACGTTGGCCATGAGTCACCCCAGAGAGCGTGTTCAGACACGTCTTGACTTCCAGATAGCGTGGGGACGCTACCGTGGGGGGGCCTATAAAAACCCCATATTCAGGACGCTTGCCATTCGCTCAGCCACACTGCTAGAGAGAAGACGTATACCGTTGATGATATTCACGTTCCTGTGTCTGATTTCGCTGTACTTGGAAAGAAGAAAATGGCATCGGGATATAACAGAAGCACTACAGAGGGCATTGTCAAAAACGAAGAAAACGAAACGAGCTGCAAACTAGACCTTGGCGGTAACGTCTACGTCGTGGCTAAACTGTGGAAGGGGGACATTGCCATTCACGTTCGTCAGTTCGACGAGGACCGTGGAAAACTTTTTCCCACCAAGAAAGGCGTTTCTCTGACGATGAAACAGTGGTTAGAACTGGCCACCTTCAAACGAGAATCGAGTGTACCGCAGAATATTGGTAGGAACGTCTACGTCGAGACCATTTACAGGTGTGGATATTCGTCATTGGTGGTATTGTGATCAAGAACTGAAACCTTCCCGTCGCGGCGTTCGACTGACTGTCGAACAGTGAGTGGAAAGAGCTCCAGAAATGTTTTGACACTATCTACGACTTTGTGCCTGAACTGAGAGACGTTATACCGTGCCACTTACGAGAAGATCATCAACATCTGACGGGTGCCATAGAGTGTTCGGAATGCAATCTGAGATATTAGACGTGTCCAGACATGTTCCGTGACGTCACGGGGAAAACGAGGACGTGTTTGGACATGCTCAGACATTGTGTATATAAACCTTAGATTTAGAACTGTTCGCCATTCGTCAGTCGACCATTGCAGAGCGAAGACGTGCGCTCCAGACATGGGATCGGAATATTCGAGAATGGACAGCAGTAGTAACAGCAGTTGTAGCAGCGGTGACGATGTCTTGGTATGCAAATGTTCCAAAAGACACACGATCCAATGCAAAAGAGTGGTTACCAAACCAGAAGAACATGATCAAACTGACGCTGCACGTGAACCCGGTGAAATCGTAGATGAAGAACCCACGGATATCCGTGAACCCGTCAAAATCGTGGACGATGAACCCATGGATCAGACGGATGCTGCTCGAGAAACAGACTCGGCTCCCCACGATGATGCCTACGACGTTGATGGCGATGGCCTTTCGAGACAGTACTTGTTCTGTCATCGACCCGAAATGAGAGGATTCTACAGACGACTCTGCACGTTTGGGTGGTGGCCCATACAGTTACGCCAGAAACCGAGGGAGCTCGCCAAGGCCGGTTTCTTCTACACGGGAGACCACGATGCCGTCGTCTGCTACTGTTGTGGACTACGCACCTACAGATGGCAGAAGATGGACGATCCAGTGATGGAACATTACAGGCTGTCCCCAAGATGTCCCTACATTAACAATGTGTTGAGACATTAAACACGTGTGTGCTACTTTTCGTTTTGTAAAATAAACATGTGAATAACACGTTTTGTTTATTATTAATGTAAGGGTGACTGTGTGTGTGTGTGTGTGTGTGTGTGTGGCTCCGAGTGTGGCTCTGAGTGTGGCCCCGTGTGTGGCCCTGAGTGTGGCCCCGAATGTGGTCCTGAGTGTGGCCCTGAGTATGGCCCTTAGTGTGACCCTGTGGAACTGAGAGTGGCCCTGAGCCGTGCACAAGTTATTCTTTGGGATGGGGGGCATGGACCATACGTATCACACAAAATTTAATCTTTGTGCGCATACGCGAAATTATAGAGTATAAATAAAAGGGCAATGGGTAACATCGTTATTTGAGATAGAACCTTCAGAGGCGCAACATGTCAGACCAGTACAAGTTGTACGTTCCCGACGCGGACAAGTGGACCCGCTTTTACAAGTTGCAAGCCCAAGGCAAACTTCAACCTCATTTTTCAGTGCAGCGTGGTGGGAAAAGTCAGATGATGTACAGCGTGGATTGATGTCTAGAACTCTACGATCCTACTTGGAAAAAGGAAAAAGAGGAACAGAACAAACACCCGACACCTAAAGTCGTCATGGTCTCCCCAACACAACAGGTGGTAGAACAAGCCAAGGCCGAGCAGAAACGGAAACGAGAACAGAGCGGCGTGGAACAGAAACGACGAGAGCAGACTGGGCAAAAACGGCACAAGCATTTCTAAGAAGATTATAAAAGGGGAAATGGCAGTTTCAACATCGCCAGTTCACGTCGAACACTTCAACAGTCAACATCATGAATCAGTGTCACATTTGCGAAAAAAAATATGTTTGGACCCACGACCTAACTTGGCACGTACGAAATAAACTCTTGGAATCTGAAAATAAGCCTTCCCAGCAGCAGCAGCAGCAGCAACAACAGCAACAGCAGCAGCAGCAGCAGCAGCAACAGCAACAGCAGCAGCAGCAACAGCAGCAGCAGCAGCAGCAGCAACAACAGCAGGAACAGCAGCAACAGCAGCCACAGAAGCCCTAGCAGCAACAGCAGCAGCAGCAACAACAGCAGCAGCAACAGCAACAGCAGCAGCAACAGCAGCAGCAGCAGCAGCAGCAACAGCAGCAACAGCAGCAGCAGCAGCAGCAGCCCTTAAAATTGTTACATCCGTTCACCATGATCGTGTCGGGACCCACGTCGTGTGGAAAAACATTTTTGTTGTACAAACTGCTACGGGATGGTAAAATCCACCCGCTTCCCCAGCGCATCATCTGGCTCTACAAACGATTGCAACCTCTCTATGATACGATCAAAATGGTTGCTCGAGTAAAATTTGTTCAAGGCATACCCGAGAATTTGGAAAAGGATCGTTATTTGGATCCCAGAGTCAGAAATCTCATCGTATTGGATGACCTGATGTCTACAGCTGGAAAAGACTCTCGTATCACCGATCTGTTCACGGAAGGAAGTTACCACAGAAACCTCTCGGTGATTGCTATCAACAAGAACCTCTATAGCAGCAAAGACCCGACACAGAGAAGAAACTGTCATTACCTGGCACTGTTCAACAACCCCATCGACAAGCAGCAAGTCCTAACCTTGGCACAGCAGATGTATCCTGGAAATACTCGTCATTTCATGCAACGGTTTGAGGAAGCTACCCACAGGCCCTACGGACATCTCTTGGTGGACTTGAAACCGACCACGCCCGAACATTGGCGCCTTCGACCTAATGGTTTAGAGACGGGGCCGTCCGAATGGTATAAAAGCACGAACGTAATGGCGAATGTCTCAGAAGAGTTTCAACCACCGTCGGAGAAAGAGCTCTACGTGCAAATCATGCAAAGGAATGCATTCAAGAGAAAACTACCAGGCATACCCGCCTACGAAAGTGACGACGAAGAAGATGAGGTAGAGCCCTATCTGAAAAAAGTCAAGAGGATGCAGTCTTGCGATACGTGTGGTCTGGTCTTTAAAGACGGGAGTGACTTGCAGCGACATCTACGATTTAAAACGTGCAAGGAGGGAAATGAAGAAGAGGAGCCGTCGTCCGATCTGGAAAACGAAGGCATACGTCTGATGATCGAGCGTGAATTCGACATCAATCGTGATTATATCGAAAGCAAGAGGAAACGCTATGAAGAAAAAAACATGTCCCAAGATGCCATCGAAAGAAACATGAAGACTTTACAATGGAAGTTATTTAAAGACACGTACTCTCGCTTCCTGGCTTATATGCATTACTTTGATAAAGGCCCCAACACGAGAAAAATTCTACAGTCTGTGAATCCGAAAAGAGATCTGAGACCTCAGATCCGTTCTAAATTAAATCAGTATCGTTCGTGGATCGGCGAATATTTGGACGAACTAGACGGCGACGATACCGATGGTGATGATACTGATGATGAGGACGGAGATGAAGAGAAATGAACACTCATATTATTCACATGTCGCCCTTTAGGGCCTCTCGATGTAACCCAATGTGTGTCCATTATATATATATATATATATATATATATATAACATATAACATGCGAGGTTGTCCGAATGATTTTTGTGTTACAGAAGCACCCGACAACGGCCGAATGCATGGTTCGAACTACCCGATGGGTCGAACAGACTTTGATGCACCGACAGTGTTTGAGCCAATGAGATTCTACTGTATGTAGTTGTCGCCCTTAGGGTCTCTCGATGTAACCCAATGTGTGTCCATTTTATATATACTACTCAAAAGAATTTAAGGGTCAAAAATGTATAACCAAATAAGTTTCAGAGTGTGTTAGATTGATGATGTAAACTACACCAAATTTTTTATTTATTGTTCCATATTTACAAAAAAAACACAAATAAACGTCACTGTATACAAAAAAGTCACATGACATGCTGTCAAAGTTGAAGGTTGTCAAACATGGATTTTACACATTAGAACATTCGTTTAATAGTGTGTGAATCCACCCCTGGCGCGAATACACTCGACACATCGTTGCCTCATGCTGTTGATCAGACGTCTGAAGAACTCTTGGGGAATGGCCTGCCACTCTGCCATAAGAAGTTGACCCAGATCATGAAGGCCGACCGGAGGGGCATGGTTATCCCGAACTCTCCTGCCTAATTCGTCCCAGGCGTGCTCTATTGGGGCCAAGTCAGGCGAATATGCTGGCCAATCCATCCTGGCGATACCTTGTTGTCTGAGAAAGTCCGTTACCACCCTGGCGCGGTGGGGTCTGGCATTGTCATCCTGCAGAACTGCCCCGCCGCCAATCTGCTGAAGGCCTGGGAGAACCAACGGCCGGATAATCTCATTCAGATAGCGGATTCCATTCAGATTGCCATCCACCACATAGAGGGGGGTCCTGTGGTGGATAGAGATGCCGCCCCACACCATGACGCTGCCACCACCGAACCGGTGACGTTGTCTAACGTTAACGTCAGCGAAGCGCTCCCCAGGACGTCTGTAGACACGAACCCGACCGTCGTTGAACTGGAGACTAAACCTGGACTCATCAGTGAACATCACTCGACCCCACTGAACACGTTGCCACCGCAGATGAAGCGTGCACCAGTGACGTCTGGCCGTTCTGTGACGTGGTAGGAGTGGTGGTCGAACAGCCTGGCGACGGCAGCGTAGATTATTGGCTCTCAGACGATTGCGTATGGTTTGATCACACTCGAGTTCCAGTCGCAGTCCGCAGATTGTAACGTAATCGGCGTGCAGTGGTTGTGCGTTGACGTAGAGCCATATTGGTGATGTAGCGGTCCTCTCTATTTGTAGTGCTTCGGGGTCTTCCCGAACGTGGACGATTTCGAACAGAATTCGTTGCTTGGTACCGTTGCCACAGTCGGCCAACGACACTCTGACTGACACCAAGTCTTAGAGCAACATTTCTTTGCGTATTGCCATCCTGAAGCCAAGCAATAGCCCTTCCTCGATCTTCGATAGTCAGTTGAAGTCGTACCATTGTCGAATTTGGAGTGTGCACCGTACACGAACACAAGCTCCAATTATACGGAAATTCAGCATTGGGAACATGGAATACACGTGCAAAGCGTGCAAATGAAGCGCTTTGTGAAAAAACAAGTTATGGGCACTTAGCAGACCTTTCGCTTTCGCCCTAATTTACGTGCAAATGTAAGCATGTTTTCGCCATTAGAACTAGTCGACAGTGTCAATGACAGTGGATTTTAATTCATTTATGGGTTGCTTAGACCCACTTTCGTCAAAATGGAACAATACCATGCGTGACATTATGGTCTAGCTAATATAATTGACATTCAGAAAATAATGTCGAAAATATCGTTTGACCCTTAAATTCTTTTGAGTATATATATATGTGTAGTTGTCGCCCTTAAGGCCTCTCGATGTAACCCAATGTGTGTCCATTTTATATATGTGTAGTTTGTGATTTGTCATTTAGAAATAAAATGAAAAAACCCAAACCATTACGTTTGTTTTTTGTGTGTTTTACTCCATGACTAGTTTTGTGATTGAATGCCAGTCTCTACCGCTACATTATAGTAGCAAGGGATGTATGTACAGGACAGCACATACCACGGCCCTTGGCATAATGCACTGGTTGGCTATAGCCTATTGGACCACCGACGGGGATCGATCCTAGATCGACCACTGTATTTACCCATCTCTCTCTCTCTCTCTCTCTCTCTCTCTCTCTCTCTCTCTCTCTCTCTCTCTCTCTGCGTTTGTTGTTTGTGTTTTCTACTCTATGACTAGATTTGTGATTGGATATTTCTACCGCTACTTTATAGTAGCAAGAGCTGTGTGTACAGGGCAGCACATACCAGACATAATACACTGGTTGTCTATAAATTGTACTCGTGTTTCAAATGCAGTTAAAAGATCATAGGTTACGTTGGAACGTTGAGTTGTAGTCACACGTTCTTTCTTCAAAGCAATGGGCTGGGGTGTTTCACACACACACACACACACACACACACACACGCGCGCGCTCGCGCGCGCATATTCCTTTCTTTCCTTAACAATTAAGCCGTCTATACATTCCTTTATTAATGTTTGTAATGGGCTGGGTTGTTACGTACATTCCTTTCTTCCCTCTACTGGCCACCGAATAAGTGTATCTGCTTTTTCCACTGTATTTCTTTCTGTCTTTGAAAAATATCGGCTGCTTCGCTAAAAATAACCCGGGAAATTAAACTCGACTTTGTAAGCTTCGGTGCGTCGTTAAATAAAGCATTTGCTTGTAGCTTCAGGGGTATCATATTTCAGCCACAGCGTAGTAAGAAAGTAATACTTGGAAGTGACCCGCGTGTGTTTCTCATTACGTATCTATAGCAGACGATATTTCTGTATTTTAAGAGATCTAGCTACACATCTGTCTCAGTGGGAAGTGATTAATGTTGAAATAAAGTTTCAAACTATATGAGGTTATATTTATTTTTCCGTACCTCTATCCCATTAAGGTTTAAACGCGCGCGCGCACGCCAGTTATCTGTGGCTAAGACAGTGGGGATAATGTAGGGGTGAGAGAGATTATCTGCTCTTACGTTAAATGCCACTACCAACACCCCCGTGTTTGTTATTCTTTAAATGGTATATATCGTTTGAGTATACATTCAGTATTTATTTTATAGTGATAAATATGTAATGTTAATGCTTTGTCTGTTTATTTTTGAAATTACCATCGTCGATCATTGCGAGATATGAAAGGAGGTCGTATTTCAAAACAAACTAGCAACCTTCTCATTGGCTAATCTTGTTATGAAGTCTCGGGGGCCATCCTCTACGAATGTCTGGCAATACGAAATACTCTATCCCGTTAAGGTTTAAGCACGCCCGCACACACACACACCAGCTATCTGTGGATATCTAAGACAGTGGGGGTTGTGTGGTATGTGCTATTCTGTCTGCGGGCTGGTGTAGGACCCCTTGCTACTATAATGTAGCGGGTTTCGTCTTTATGTTTCAACAGTACCACATATGTTTGACATCCAATAGCCAATGATTAATAAATCAATGTGCTCTAGTGGTGTCGTTAAACTTTTAAAACTTTTAAAACAAAGCTTACTATTTGTATTTATTTGAACTTATTTCCGTGCTCATATTTCAATTATGGTTCAAGCACGCTGTCCTGGACACGCGTCAGCCATCTGTAGCTAGTGAAAAGGCTGGGTGATGACCAGTTGATACCCGGATACGAACCCCGGTATCTACCCCGGTCTTAACCACCGACTACAGCAATGATTCGGGCATTTCTTGTGACGTCAGACCCCCACGCTATCTCGAGGTCAAGACGTGTCTGAACACGTTCTGGGATGACTCATGGCCAAAACGAACAGATGTCACAGTTAAATAAGCACCCCGTCATTCGACACCACTCTAGGGGTCATTAACGACTTCCGCACCATCTGTTTCCTGTACATCAAAGGACCCCCTACGGTTAACACACCCATCAATCTGACCAACATCCGGTGTTTATTGACACTTTGTAAGAAATTGTGCTCGCAACGAGCAGAAGAGCGTCCCCACACTATCTCGAGGTCAAGACGTGTCTGAACACGCTCTGGGGTGACTCATGGCCAACGCCGTATATGGACACGTTTCAAATCTTTCCCCGACATCTGGCAAAACCCTGGGGTTTTCCACTCCCCGTTGACTGGTTCTCCTTAATCAGCCCACACCTGTCAAATCCATCTTGCCATCTTAACGACTTCCACACCATCTGTTTCGTGTACATCAAACAGTTGTCACAGTTAAATAACAACCCCATCATTCGACACCACTCTAGGGATCATTAACGACTTCCGCACCATCTGTTTCCTGTACATCAAAGGACCCCCAACGGTTAACACACCCATCAATCTTACCAACATCCAGTGTTTCCTGACACAGAGGTCAGGTTGCCACAGCTGTCCAAGTCATTAACCCCATTAAAGTAGCGTCCCCACGCTTAAAGGTCAGCCAGCTGCATGACCCCGAGGTGCACTGAACGTGACGTCATTAGGCCACGCCCCCCACGCTTAGAGGTCAGCCAATCAGAAGAGGCCACGTCCCTTAGAGGTCAACCAATCAGAGCGCAGGACAAGTCACGTGACCTAGCTCATTTACATACATGGTACCCAAGTGACACACGTACTACTTATACGGACACTGATATTCTAAACAAGAAAATATATTTAATATGCAAGTTTAATCGTAGAAATATTTTATTTGTCGGAAACATCTTACAGTGCAGCAAACTCAGGAATGTCCATTTAATAGTATATGTAAAGTCATTGTCATGGCGCAAATTCAAATTAGTCTTGGCTATAGGTGTACGGGTTCCGATTTTTCTAGGGGGACAAACTGGCTTTCGTCACAATTAAAAGAAAAGGCAGGAATCTGGATAACAACATTTATTCATATTAGCATTACTACTAAACACCTATATAGGGTTGGAAACGAATCGATGCACATTTTCACATGCATTACAACTAATTTTGTTGGTAAAATTATGAAAATACATGTTAAAAAAGGTCTCAGGTTAGCACATTTTGCACGAATAATTAATTAAAATTAGTTCCACTGGTTAATTACTATTACCTGTTGGAGCTCATGTCCAGTTGACCTTTCATTCGACCAATAAAAACCTTACTTGCAAAATCATGCCAGTGATTTGAAAAGAATTTGATAACATTCGGAAGTATGCCGAGGGTATACGAAATGATTCGGGTGAATTACGAAGTATGTCGGAAATTAATTTCAATATAAAATTTTAATGTTGAACTTTCGTTTAAAGACGAAAAAAAACCCGTCGTAGTATAGCCATAAAATCTATTTATCCTAGTATACAATCCAGAGATTATTATTTAATCCCGTTGCCATAGAAATGAATCAATGTTCGGACATACAGTGTTAAAATAACTATCATTACTGATCATCTCAAGCGCTCGACTTATTATCTCAACTGCTCAACTTATTAACTTGAGCACTTGACTTATAAGCGCTGGACTTGTTATCTTGAGTGCTCGACTTATATTATTTCAAGACTTTGACTGACTGTCCTGATTTCTCAACTTATTATGTTGAACTTTGACTTATTATCTCGAGTATTCGACTTATTATCTCCAGCACTCGACTTATTATCTTGAGTTCTCAACTTCTGCATCAGTACTGTACAGTCAAAAGGAGAATTGCATACATGTTGACGAGAGTTAATATGTTGAGCGCTTGACATAATACATTGATAGTTTGAGATAATTAGTTGAGCGCTTGACATAATACATTGATAGTTTGAGATAATTAGTTGAGCGCTTGACATAATACATTGATAGTTTGAGATAATTAGTTGAGATCTCAAAATAATAAGCTACATTTTCCCATTAGTAGCATGAGATCTTTTATATGCACTTTCCGACAGACAGGGAAACAAATGCCACAGCCTTTGACCAGTTGTCGTGCACTGGTTGGAACGAGAAAAATCCAATCAGTTGAATGGATTTACCAAGGTGATTCGATCTTGCGACGCAAGCACCTCAGGCGAGCTCTCAACCTACTGAGCAAAACCCCGTCCGCGCCCAGCCAAAAAGAGAATTGCAAAAGATAAAGACATACCTTGATGACGAGAGTTAAAATAGCTCAAGATAATGTTTCCAGTAGCAGCAAGGGATCTTTTATATGCACTTTGATGGGCTTTTGATATACCAGTCATGGAACGGGGAAAAACATTCACAAAATGATCCACTGAGGAGATTCGGTGGGCGAGACGTAGCCCAATGGTAAAGCGTAGTCCTTAACCATATGTCTAACGCCATATAACCGTAAATAAAATGTGTTGAGTGCGTCGTTAAATAAAACATTTCCTTCCTTCCTGAGGAGATTAGTTTCTGTAACCGAAGAACCTCAAGTGAGCACTCTACCGACGTCTAGATTCCGCTCCCTTGAGATAATAAGTCGAGAGTTCGAGGTATGTTTCGCTGTGTCACAAAATACACTAGATTTATAATATACTTATGGAATGAAATAAGGGAACATATGAAATTATAGACCAAATTTACTTTACTACTAGAAGTATATGGACAACCCTCCCCCCATTTCTACGACTGGTATATCAATTGCCATGATTTGTATAGTGAGATTTAAAGTAAAACAAAAATCCATTGAATCTGAACAACAAAACAGTATTCCGATATGAAAATCGCATCTATGCACAAGGCAGAGTCGAAAGTAAGTTAGTCAGTCGTGATTGCTTCTATGATCCACTATCGGGTGCCGTAGAAGATACGTAACAAAGCTGTAATGTGGGACTGAATGTCAGCAGTATTGAATCGTCTGACAATAACGCGGTCAACGGTGTTGGTCGCTGTCACTGTTTGCTGTTACTATCTGTGTTATCCCTTATTTCTTTCACTCAGTATAATATGAATCTGTACATGTACTGTGTGAATCGGCGAACTGTGTGAACCATTATAACATCAGTTTGCCGATGATTTTTTTTCATACGCAAATGAACGTAACAGAAATAACAGACAATACTTATAATTAACTTTGAAACATACTTGCTAATAATAACACCAAAACTTCATACTTTATTTTGAATTACTTTTGGTCCATAAACAACTGTCAGTGTGACAACTTGCCCATATAAAATGACGTCATCCCGTTGCCACGTCTGGACCAATGGGATGGCGTTATGTTGTAATGAATGTAACGGAAATTTAATTATTTTAAATTGGTACGAAATTTGAGGAACATTTTGGCAATGTTTTGGTTATAGGCTACCGTCAACGAAACCCTAAAATATAACATGGAAGTTGTAGAGTTGTGTTTTTCAATAAAAAGACTAACTAAAAAATAGCAAAAATAAGAAAATGGCATACGTTGGCAGACGTGGCCGAATCCCGCGACGAAACAGGTTCATTTATTATGCCTACTGCTTGTGGCGTTTTATTTGGCAATATGACGGACTTTCACCACCATATTAAAACGTGGTGCCCCGAGTACGGATTTATGCCATACTGAAAACGCGCCAAGTGTGACGATGAAGACACTGACAATAATGACGTTTTTAACTCGCAGAAAGGAGGCGGAAAGCACGTGTTTGATAAAAGAGATCACGATCGGACTATGGAATGACAGAATGTCGGCTTATAATGTGTGTGGGGTCGTGTGCATGCCATGCCTCTAGAAGACATGAAAATCAGACGTAAGACATAACGACAGGAAGGAAAGACACCAGGCTGGATAGAGAAAAAAACTAAAGAGACTGTGGGAAAATGAATTAGTCAAAACACTGATTGTTATCGAATTTACAAAGTAATTTTTAAAAGCACCTTTGTTTCGATTTATATTGAATAGTTTAAGCACAACCAATCCTAATACAAGATGAAACTACCATTGAAGACCAGCATGAAAGACATTATACCCCATGTAGACCTGACAGAAGAAGATGAAAAAAGCGAGTCGGAATCTAATCATTCTTATATTTCTGAAATGAATGAGCAGGAATAGCACACTTAAGGTTATACACCACCATTATGGCATTAATTACTCCATGCAGTTCAATACAATTTCTATGTCAGAATATATTCTGTAAAAATACAACACTGTCGATGGGTTATTTAAATACTACAGAGGTCAACCTACGTGTAATCATCAAAGAAAGATTTCGAAAAGCATATCAGAATATTGCAGTATTGGTTTCTATAATGAACTATTTCCTAAACCAGACTATATGGACAAATGTTGGTGAATTGCCTTAAAGGAACTATAATTAAGAATCAACTTCCAATGGCTATATATATAGTGTTTCCACCACCATTTTCACATTTATGTTTCTGAAAAAAAATAAGAGTGGATAAAACTTTAGTCAAAATACCTGTTTAACCTATCAGTCAAAAAGAGAGGGAAATCTGATATTCATACTTACTTATCAGCTGTTCTCATATAAAAAGAATTCACAAGTTCTTATAACTTTACTACTATGGAATCTGCTATAGAACACTTGAAATACTACCTTCTGTTAATACACTTTTATAACCATGCTTAAGGTTACACACCACCATTATGGCATTAATTATTCCATGCAGTTCAATACAATTTCTATGTCAGAATATATTCTGTGAAAAATACAACATTGTCGAGATGGACATGTGACTACTAATTTAGGGAGTGCACTCACCTGACAAGTACCGTATAAAACATCAACATAGGTCAGCCACGAACGAATGAATGAATGAATGTTTAACGATACCCCAGCACGAAAAATACATCGGCTATTGGGTGTCAAACTATGGTAAAAGCAAAACTTTAAATGATGATTCACATGAAGATAAAAATTCAACAATTAAATAAAAACACAGTGTAAAGAACTGTGCAAAAATACAAATATCACAGATAGGTAATATTAAACCTTAGAATAAAAGTCAGTATCACGAAGAAATTGTAAAATAAGTTCTGGATGGAATCGAAATGATTCCATCACATTACTTTGGCCAAATATATCTTTTCGACTTTCTTTAAGATGCTTACATTCCACCAAAATGTGGCGCACCGTCAGAGAAAACTGACAGTGTTCACACTGAGGTGGAGGATGGTCAGCCACGAAATCATTCAATTAACGACCCTTATGCCTGGCCACCGCCTCATGTTGCTGTTATACAAGTGGCACCATAACAGTTGCACAGTTTTTATTAGGTAGTACTACATATAACAAGTTACTTCAAACCAAAGGGTTATTTAAATACTAAAGAGGACAACCTACGTGTAATCAAAGAACGATTTAAAAAAACAGCATCTATAGCTTGGCAAAGAAGATCTTCCAAACGACAAGCCCAAGTTGCTACATGCTCACCTTCAATTTGTTTTGGTGAGTAGAACAATGTCTCCTTTGTATCCACATCACCAAAGAAACTATCCATCTTTGCGAGGACATCTTCAACATCAACATTGGACCCAAGTCGTAACAACACCCTGGCAGCTGATCCTCTCAACGACTGTCTTGCATAATAGTTTCCTCTGAATGAACATCTTCCTTAAACAAACAATTAACATCATACCTCCAAATATCACAAGTAGAATCATTCTTTCCATCCCCAGAGAAAAAAGGAATGAATGAATGAATGTTTAACGACACCCCAGCACGAAAAATACATCGGCTATTGGGTGTCAAACTATGGTAAATGTAAAACCAATGTGATGATCAACATCAATATAAAAATTCAACAGTTAAATAAAAACACAGTGTAAAGGACTGTGTAAAAATACAAATATCACAGATAAATATAATTAAAATTTAGAATAAAATTCAGTATCACGTAAAAATTGTAACACTAATTCTGGATGGAATCGAAATGATTCCATCACATTTCTTTGTCCAAATAAATCTTTTCGAGTTGCTGACAACTGAGAAAAAAGGAAGTCTAGGAGTATTAGCTACTTTAAATACAGTATTTGTCTTACCGCTAAAAGTTTCAGGAAAGCTATGAATGTCTGGCAGTCCTACACTTCGAAAGTCTACCTCTGGTTTTACCTCATTTACATAACTGGTCATCCAATCCACCAAGTCAGCAGGAGTTTCCGTCCTTGGCTTTACATTAAGTTTCTGAAATGCATCCACCAACTGATCAATCTCCCTTTGTGATAATTGTTCACCCATTGCAATTGTATTCCCCAGCCATACACATGCACACAATACCACAAACGCATATAAATATCTTACCATTGACGCTTGTAACCCAAATTAAATATGTGCCAAAAATATACACGTTTACTCGGGTACACAAATCATTACTACACAGAATGAGATAATAACTTATGTGAATGCAATTTAAAAATAGTTCCAAGTTCCAAGTAAATTAAAAACATAATAACACGTTTGTATTCCCAAGACACTATGACTATAGGAAAACTAAAAAACAAAAAAACGTTCAAAAAAAACAACAACCTTTAACAATTATCTTTTCAGATCAACTAATTAAAAAAACTCAGTCTACAATATACTAATGCGTTGTAATATTTAAATAATTTTAATAAGGTTTATAATATTTGTGTTTCTCAACGACGGTGGTTTATGATTTTGCTATCTTATTACATCTTTACTAATACAAGTTTATCAATATAATAGATACCCAAAATATATTATACCTTTTAAAAAGAAAATTAAATCTTCCAACTGTAACTAATAAAACAAATCACAGTACTTTTCTCCAAAACACAGAATACAATGCAGATCACATTTCACATTCAATCCCAACACAATAACAATGCGATCTTGTAAAAAAAATGTTCACATTGAAAAATGCTCAGCAAAATGTTCAGCGAAAAATGTATACAAGATAAAAAAATATATTTAACCTTGAGAAAAACAAAACAAATCTCTATTCAAGGTATTAAGGTAAATATGAATTAAGAAATAAAAATAAAAATAAATTCACATTTAATTATGTAATTCGTATCACAAAGTGTTCACAAGTGTATACACTGTCTCAGAATGTATTAGCCAACTGAAAGCAATATCGCCTCAGTTTCAGAAATACATCTTATAATACAAGTTGAATCACGAAGAACGATTCAGTCATCCATACTGGAGGTCATTTCCACCGATTACTTCTTCAAAGGTCAAGGTCGTGTCGGTCCCATCTGTAACCTCAGTCGTTCCTCAGTTGAGTAGTCGAGTCGTCCCTACATCGGCTCCAAAATTTAACAGCATCAACAAACACGGTAGTAGTTCTTGATGGTTTATTCATAGGGTTCAATATTGCGATACGGCTCTAGAATGAATAATCTATCAATGTGTTTACGTAATTCTCGATTTTGTTCAACCAAAAAAAAGCTATTGAAGAAAAACCTCGTTGTTTTGACGGTCAAAACAAACATGATCAAAATATTTGGTGTCATTTTAATAAAACAAGTTATATTTATATACCTTGAAAGTGTCATGATGAAAGCTTGTACACCCTGGGAGCTAAATTATGCAAATATATTTTGGAAAGTCATTTTATAATTGTTCATCCAAGACATTTCTTATAGTTTAGGCACATCTTCGTCTGCTCCTCCTGGTTTAAGCCAAGATTTCGTTTACTTCAACAAATTATATTTGAATTTGTACCCCAAAAATATCGTGATTATATTTTTCAACTTAAGGCGTGTTTTTTTTTTTTTTTCACTAATGGGGAGATACAAAAAGAGGCCAGTTAAGTTAAGCCTTTACCAATAACGAAAGACACCTAGAAGATCCAGTTCTGGCAAAAGGCTGTGTAATCGTCGTACCTCAGACTTTACAAATTGCACAAATAAATGTTTCCTCAATCCATTTAAGAAAGCATCTTCCATATCAACACCTATAGATGTAAATCCTACACCCAACAAGGAATTTCCAACACCACCACAGCAGAGATCATCACAAAAGAAAAGAGAAAAGCGATTTAGGAAGACGTTGTCATTCGCATCTCAAGAGTGTAAATGACAGTGATGATAATCATACATTTCAAGTGTTAGATGAACCGTCCCTTTACGCAGACATGTATACTGATGTTATAACAGAAACAATGTCACTCTTCAGAAGCAGCGTTCAAAATGGCTTTTGTTCCACAAAACCCCCAAAAGAAAACATTTCCTATGTATTATTTAAAGATACGCTAAAATGGCACTGTCACGGTAATACATCCTGCACGAGGTATTCTGACGCCAACAAGGACTTGTTTTGGACAGGAACGTTTTTTGGATGTCAGTTTATCAGATTCATGAGAGGGTTTTCTCGCCGGGATATATCCTGGACCACCTCAAGGAGTTCAACCTGCACGTGCCAACTACAAGGTGGATGAAGGAAAGATACTTAATTCCTTCATTATGACTTGGAATCAAGGACAAATGCTCATGTCTTCAGATGTTACATGCAATTAAAATGTACACATAAACTAAGTTTCAACTATTCAAATGCGTTCTTATTTCAAAAAAACCTCTAAAAAACACACACCAAGTATTGTTCGAGACCTGTGAATGCTTATATATAATTGGTTTATGATTTGATTACATGTACATTTATATTCAAAGGCTGCCTGAATAGTCTATTTATCCTGAAACTGCTGTGTTATATCACTGACACTATGTGATACCACTGGCAGCAGTAATGAAACATTTAGGTTACAACACTCCAGATGACAAACATCTCGGAGGCTTTAGATTGGGTAAAAACTAATTGTGATGCAGTATTTTAAATGTGACGTCACAATTGTAATTCCTAATTTTTCTCTGTTCAGCTTGAAAAAATTAAAAACAAAATTTAGTAGAATGGCAACAGAAATGTAATGCAAATCCCCACATTTATGAAACGGGTTTCTCAATTCGTGAAGGTTGACCATCTTACTTATGTCACTCACGTTAGTTAATTTTCAAAACGTCACCTAAGACTAAAACCCATGTCTTAACTAACGAGAGTGAAATAAATACAATAATCAACCGTCACTCGTTGAGGAGCTTTCATGTACACAATAGAACTTACGTCATATTGTCATTAAATTTTGTCTAAACACTTCTGAAAACCCCCAGATGTAGGTCAAGGGTCGGTCAAGGTCACAGTAACCTATTCGAGATACACGACATGCATCCATACACTAGTATTGCTGTTTTTGGTGTCCAGTGGGGGACTAACAACAAACTAATACTACATTGCATTATAATGTCGATTTATTAAAGCTGCAATGTCTGGTTTCAATCGTATACAGTCAAGTTCTAAGTTCAAATACAAGCATAACTGCACTTTTAATTCACTCGCAAGTTGTCGTCATTAACGCATATCGTCAAATGCTTACTAGCCAGTTAGAACAATTCTCGCCATTTTGTAATACCGAGCACATTCTAGCAGCCACTTCCTAGCAGCCAATTACGCTAGCAGCCAATTTCAGCAGACACGCATGGCGACGTTCTAAACACCGGACCATTACGCCTTTTATAATGTGTGTTGTGGTGTGGGCTATACGATACTAGTTGGACATCCTATATTACCGTAGTACAGACGGATTTTTAAAGTGATACTTCAGATGTTATAAAAGTACTTAATAAAACGGTTAAGTTGTATTTATACGGATATTAGTAACAATAAGACTGTGAAAATTAGTCTTGGTTGTTATTTTGTTTTTGTGTTGTTATTATTATATAAAGATACTCTTTAAAACTCTAAAATTCTTAAGTTGTAGTGAATAATTAAAAATTAGCATAACAGTGTGTATAAAAGTGTGTGAAATACAGGTAACAATCGAAAGGCGTACGAGTCCGGTGTTTAGATCGTCGCCATGAGGGTCTGCTGAAATTGGCTGCTAGCGTAATTGGCTGCTAGGAATTGGCTGCTAGAATCCGCTCGGTTTTTGTAATGCAACAATAGCCGAACCGTACTATTTTTAGCCCAGAGGGAGCCCGGCAAAAGTGTCCCATTTTCAAAATAGTGGGTTTATTTTTAACTTGGAAAAGCCAGTGTAGTGAAACCAATTCGGAGTGCGGCGTCTTATATGCACCAAACGTAATGGGATTTTCTGTTCTAAATGCTTAAATAATAAAAATATTCCAGACATAGCCGCTTTAAACAATATATAAAAACTAGATCATTCATTCCAATGAATCTGGAAACGCGGTGTCCTTGGAGATGACTCCTAGTTAACAACACTCGTCCACAGTCAGTGCACTGGTGTCCGCTTGGTCTGCCGTGATGGACAACCACATGTCTGCGGACGGCAGACCTTTCAGAGTATAGTTCGCCGTAGTCTTCACAAACAGTTCTGAAAAACAAAATTTGGAACATACGATTAAGTGTCCTAAACCCGTGGGAGCAGACGAAGATATGCCTAAACTATAAGAAAATTATTGGATGGATAATTATATCATGACGTTCCAAAATGTATTTGCTTAATTTAGCTTCCAGGGTATACAAACTTTCATCAAGACACCTTTTAAGTGTATAAATATAACTCGTTTCCTTAAAATAACACCAAAAACTTTGATCATGTTTGTTTTGGCCGTCAAAACAACGAGATTTTTCTTCAATAGCTTTCTTGTGGTTAAACAAAATCGGGAATTAAGTAAACAAATGGATAGAATATTCATTCTAGAGCCGTATCGCAATATTATTTTAATCAGAAAGACATCCAGCATGTAGCTGTAAGACAAAATGTACATCTACAGAGTTCCATATTTTGGTCATGTCTGCTTTCATTTCGGATACAGTTGACTGGAAAGAAGAGTCCAAAGATATTTGACTCGGATCAAGGCTGCTTCTGACAGCTGCTGCTATTGCACGATCTGTCATGAATGCATCCCTACAGTCTATGTGGTATCTTGCATCCGCAGCATGTAGATCACTCACTGCTCCAACAACACGGATTTCAACATCCTTTGCCCATTTGTCTTGACGATCGAAACAAGTGTCCAAGATATTTTGCTTGTAGGTGCGATCGGCAGCTCGATCGGCCGTACGGCACAAAGTGACTTTTTTCCACCGATCTGGATGTTTTGGATCGCGATCCATGATACATAATGCACCACAGAATATGCAGTGCTCTCGGAAGTTAAATGTTATTCCTTGCGAATCAGAACGACGAGATCGCTTTGGAGCTGGTGATGCGTTTTCAGTGTCATTATGTTTCAGAAATCGTTTTATAGACACCTGCGATACATAGATTGATACACATTGTTGGACACTTGTTTCGATCGTCAAGACAAATGGGCAAAGGATGTTGAAATCCGTGTTGTTGGAGCAGTGAGTGATCTACATGCGGCGGATGCAAGATACCACATAGACTGTAGGGATGCATTCATGAAAGATCGTGCTATAGCAGCAGCTGTCAGAAGCAGCCTTGATCCGAGTCAAATATCTTTGGACTCTTCTTTCCAATCAACTGTATCCGAAATGAAAGCAGACATGACCAAAATACAACCTTTTTTATTATTTTATATAATGCAGATGCCTTTGAATGCTGTAAAATGTTAATACTGGTAGTTCCTCTGCTTTTGATATACTTTAGTTTCACAAGCAAGGTTTTGATTCAACAGCTTTCATTAACATTCTGTTAAAAAATAACAGTTCATACTAGTTACCAAAACACGTTTCTACAATCCATAGGTTTCATAGACCAACTGTGAGTAGTTTTGTTCAAGTATGGTTAGGCATTGATTAGTTAGCATTAGTGTTCGGTAAATGGTATTCGAATATTCGATGGAAATGACGAGCGAATATTCGAATATTAATTACAATGTATACAACAACTGACACATCAAACTAACGTTTTTTATGATTTGAAATATGTACTAATTACTTCTAATAAACTGTTATGAAACCTCCACACATCCTTTATGTTCCCGACTGAAAAGTTAGTTTTGTTTAACGACACCACTAGAGCACATTCATTTATTCAACATCGGCTATCGGATGTCAAACACATGGTCATTTTAACAGTCATAGTGAGGAAACCCGCTAGGGATTTTTTTATATGCACCATCCCACAGACAGGATAGCACATACAACGACCTTTGATATACCAGTCATGGTGCACTCGCTGGGACGAGAAATAACCCAATAGGCCCACCAACGGGGGTTGATCCTAGACCGACCGCGCATCAAGCGAGCGCTTTATATATATATATATATATATATATATATATATATATATATATATATATACTCTTCAAAATAAGAAATGCATTGTACATAATTTTCCCATTTACTGGTATTTTTTTCTCTTAGTTTTTTTACTTTTACTTTTTTACTGGGGGAGGCTGTGTGTGTGTGCGTGCGTGTGCGTGAGTGATGTGTGCGTGTATGTATGTTTGTGGGGCATTTCATGGTAATTGTGACTGACGTGACATTTGACATCATAAAAATTTGTGTATACTTTTCTTTACATTTTGTTTTAAAGGAACATTCCTGAGTTTGCTGCAATTTTTAAGATATTATCGACTAACAAAGACTTTTTAGCGATTGTAATTACATATCAAACATATTTTCTACATAAAATATTAGTGGCTGTATATTAAAGGTGTTTCTGATCGTTCTAATATTTGTACTGGGTTAAATTTTATTTTATTTCTTAAAAAATATTTTTTTCGTACGAACGAAATTATTTGAAGACAAAATCCACTTGGGGCTTCTTACAAATATTAAGACGATCAGAAATACATTGAATATACAGAAACTGATATTCTAAGCAAGAAAATATATTTAATATGTATGTTTAATCGTAGAAATATTTTATTAGTCGGAAACATCTTACAATGCAGCAAACTCGGGAATGTCCCTTTAAAGAATGCCATGCTGAAATATCTTTTCGTATAAGGCTGTGGCTAGCTGGAGATAGACCTCGTGGTATGCATTTCTCCACCTTTCAGATGTACAAACAAGCAAACGACATGTTTCGATCAAATCTAAACAAGGCGTACTAGAGCCACCAGACAGATCATATACTACCTTAGATAAGGCGTCTAATCTCAATCATAAGTTTAAATTCCACCCTGAATCAATTTTAAAGTTTTTATAACATTTTGATTTCTATACCAAATTTTAAAATATACTTACCTTGATATTTGTATTGTATTGTACTTTTACACACAGCTCTTTACACTGTGTTTTAACATAATTGTATACATAATATTTCTATATACATGTACTTACCGTTTTTATGACACCCAATAGCTGGTGTGTACTTTTTGTGCTGGAATGCCGTTAAACATTCATTCATTCATTCAGTCATTCAGTCATAAGTCACTTTGGGCTAATCTGAGGAACAAAAAGAAAAATAGATCTATCATGTCTCTCAATATCGACGACAAAACTATTACTTGCCCAGAAGATATTTGCAACGCCATGGCAGATCACTTTACCAATGTATTTAGTGATACAACAGAAAACCATTTTGATGACAACTTCAAATCGTACTTGGAATAAAAGGTATCCGATTTTAAACGGCACGCATTAACGTCCGATGAAGAATTCTATATATCTGCCTCTCTAGTTAAGAAAATCTGCTCTAACCTACTAACCAATAAAGCCTGTGGTTCGGACTGAATATTCTTTAAGCATAATGTCTGTAATGCCACAGTTAAAAGCAACTAGAGTGTATCCTAATAACCATCAATGTGGATTCCAACGCGGTCTTTCAGGTCTTGATACGTCGCTCGTGCTTCAAGAAACCATTAACCACTACAGAGAGCGCATTGACTGTACTAGTGTTGCATTTTGGGACAGCTCGAAAGCTTTCGACACTGTCTGGCATACAGGGTTAATGTTTAAATCTCTCCTAAAATCTGGATAATATTGGAACGTATAATGAGTATATACAGTGAAGCCAAATCCTCTGTTCTGGTAAACAATATTTATTCAAGAAACTTCAGACAATCTAGGGAACTGTGTCAGAGTAACATGCATGCTCCAAAATTGGTAAACAATATTTATTCAAGAAACTTCAGACAATCTAAGGAACTGCGTCAGAGTAGCATGCATGCTCCAAAATTGTATGTGCTATATTTAAATGAATTACTAAACAAATTAAGTAAGTCCAAGAAAGGATCAATGATTCTGAATGTCAATATATCCTGTCTAACACAAGCAGACGATGTTTCCATCATTTCCTCTTACCCTCGTAATGCGCAAGACATACTTCTTATGTGTGAACATTATAGTTCCAAATGGCGACTAACATTATCGTCTCAAAAAAGTCAAATCATCAACTTTGCCAAAGAACATGATCCAGTGTTTTGTTTTGTTTATAATAAACAACTCCCAAATACAACTTCTATTAAACATGTTGGTATAACAGTCAAATAACATTTTAATCAATGGGAAAGAACAATGGAATAATGTAAAACAATAAAATCTTCAAGCATGACTCTTCTGCAATCCGGCTGTCATCCATCTGGACTTATTCCAATCACAAGCGTAAAACTCGTAAAGGTACTATGTCCGGGAACATCTCTGTATTGATGCGAATTATGGAACGATATTTCAAAGAATGAACTGTTAGCATTAGAACGTGCCTTTAGGTTCTCTATAAAGAATATTCAGGGTTTGACCAAACGAACTCGAACATACATCTGCCTGGGATTGATTGGTATCACCTCTATTGAAGTGCTATTTGGTAATACATGTTATATATCACTGTCAATTTATATCTGAAATTAGAGACGAATTCTGGATATCTCTTATAGACATCGGGCAAGTGGAACTCAGTGTCGCTCTTCACAATCTTGTCGATTCTGTTTTTATTATAAAGATATTATCTTGCAAACCCCCAGTTAAAGGGACATTCCTGAGTTTGCTGCATTTTTAAAGATATTATCGACTAACAGAGACTTCTTAACGATTGTAATTACATATCAAACATATTTCGTGCATAAAATATTAATATATTAAACATGTTTCTGATCGTTCTAATATTTGTACTAGGTTAAATTTCATTTTATTTCCTAAAATATGTTTTTTCGTACGTACGAAATTATTTGAAGACAAAATCCAGTTTGGACTTCTTACAAATATTAAGACGACCAGAAACACATTGAATATACAGACACTGATATTCTAAACAAAACAAAAAATGTAATCGTAGAAATATTTTATTAGTCGGAAACATCTTACAATGCAACAAACTCAGGAATGTTACTGTGAAACCATTATCTATTACATTCATCTACTAAGCAAACAATACTTTGAAACCACCGATAGCAGGCGATAACTGTATTATCCAATTAAACTTGTAAATGTACTTGTATTTGAATCACAATATGAGTACTCATGCATGCTCTACTTACATTAGTCATAGCTTTATTTATTAATTATTGTATGCTTGTATGTTTGTATGCATATAATGAAATGCATTTATATGTAAACAATTCTCTGTTTAGAGGAATAAAGGCTGAACTGAACAGCTGTTGTCTGCTGTAATCCGACCAGGGTTCTAATTCACTAAACTCTCTCAACCGCAGTGCAGTGCTAAAAGACTTGCAAAGAGGATACTTTGTTGCCTAGCAGAGCCTAAGAGACCTTTGTAAATCAGGCCCCAGGCTACTAACGATCGGCCAGCCGACCTATGGTTTTTAATGCATATAAAAATCCTTGTCACAGCAGTACACTGGTGGCACCTAAGCATAAATTTTGTGTTATATTTTAAAGTTAAAATATTTCTTTAAATATATTTGTTTCACCGCCACAGTATAATGGAACAATAAACGTGTTACTACTGAAAGTTATTTTAATCTGTACATTGCTGCCAGTTCACCATCCCAGATACGGACATTTGTATACACTCAATTTGGCAACAAGAGGCATCTTATAGATGTGCACAGCATCATTAAGGATGCAGGGAAGACACCAACTAGCAATTCCAGCTGTGCTTGCCATTACTGGCTATGATACCAACAGTGCTTTTATGCAGAATGGAAAACTGGAGGTTTTGAATATTCTCAAGCAACGCCAAGACCTCCTTGAAATGTTGTTAGCTCATGGAAGTTCAGCAAAAATTGATGTTCATATATTTAAGAAGCAGATCATTTCATATACCTTCTCTATGGGAGTGCAGGTGTGAATAACATACAAAAACATCATGACTTGAAAAATATCTGGAAATGTTTGTTGCCAAACCAAGGATGATAATATTGAACTACAGTAGAGTTTAAATCAGCCTTCTCCACTCTACATGTATGTATTCACTGAGAATGCTCTAAGAATGCACATAAAGAGAACAAATTGTCATTTGGTATCAGTCATGCCAGGCATACCAGGCTATTCCCCAACCAAATTGTCATATGGCTGAGAAATTTTAGAAGGCACACTAGAGATGAAATAGTGATATGATACCATGAGAGCTGATGGACATACTGATGGAGGAACCAGAGTAGAGTCTGGAGAAGGAGAATACCAGAAATTGTGAACATGACAGGCATATTTTAATTGCATGAAAATGCAAAGGAATATGAAAGGAAGTCAAAACTTTCCTAGACATATTTGATGTAGAAACTAATTATATACACTTGAGCATAAGTTAAGCACAATGTAAATATAAAGGCAAATCTAAAAATATTACAAACACAGACTAGTATAAGATGAACTTCTGTGAGATAGATGACTTGTACATGTAATGCAAAAGAAATTATGGTAGGTACACAAAACTGATGCTTTAAATTTTTAACATTGGTGTTTAGTAAAGAGGGACATATTCATAATATTGATGCACATACATGTATACTCAACAAAATTAATTAAGGGCTAGTAAACTTTCTTATATTATAATATAATTCTTTGTTACTGTCATATTATTTTAGCATGTTTTGGTCATATATATGGCTTCTATACATTGTTTCAGTAAACTTTTACTGGTTATACACGCAAAAAACACTGGGTATTTCACATACAGGCAAGTATTTGTTACACATTTGTTCAGAATGTTTTTTGTCATTGTGTTCCCTCCAAATTGTTATTTAAGTCATTAAGTTTAAGAACATGCCACAATGCTGACAACTTTCAACGGAAGAAGTTGTATTTTCCCCCATATTTAAAGGAAAATGCTAAAATATCTATTGGACCTTAATTAATTTTGTCGAGTATAGTATAGGCAGATATACTGAACCATATTTGAATAATGCTGCCTCAATATATTAAATACAGTGCAATTTTTAATAGTAAAAGGTTCAAGCAGCCCAAAATATGTGTAAATATAGAAAATAGTGCATTTCAGGCATTGCTTAACTTTTGCCGATGAGTATATCATTATTCATACCACATATTGCATTGTTATTTGGTTTGTTACTATTAACATCTAGTATAGGATGAATATCATTCATTTTGGCCTTATATCTATTAAAAATTTATATGGGTGACAAATTTATCACTATATTTAATTTTTCAATATAGTGTTTTTGGAACACAAAATGTGCAACGGTACCCCCATTCAAATGGCGATATTTTTTTAATCCACCAACATTTTTGCTGCAGACAAGCAGATATTAAATTCATATATAATGAGGTATCTAAAAATACTTGTCTCCAAAAATTCATTGACTGATAGGTTCGGTAAATCTTCTCTGTGGTATTCAATTAAAGGCTTGGCCATTTCCACTAATCCTGGCCTCATGACAGATGGTATTAGGTGACGAGACTTAACTCTAGTAACGTGACTGTCACTGAAACGTTCCGATAACTGTTGCATGGTATGATCCAGATACGGTATAGTAAGGTTTCTTCTATAATATTCCTCTGTGTCCAGGATAGACGCATTGCGACCATGATGTACACAACAGATTTCCGGAACCGATGGACCGACAGAAATGCTATCAGCCAATTCAACAGCTTTTACTACCTTACGTAGATCTCCCATTTGTCAATTTTATGCCCAAAATTCATGACGATTGGATGAGACTGTTTGTTTGTTTGTTGTTGTTTTTTTGTGTGTTTTTTAATAATTGTTTTAAAGCGTGCAAAAGTACGTTCGATATATGATGTGGTCGCAATAGGCAAGTTCGTAGGAGACCTATCTTTTTATGCTTATTAGAGAATAAGCGTTCTCATGTCCCATCATAATTTCACGAGTTTGGGACAAAAAGCCTTCGAGATATACGCAATATAAGAGTGAGCGGACTTACTTACTTACTTAACCCCCTTCGTGCTAATAAGGCTGTTACCAGATATCACTACTGTTGCCTGTCTTTTGCCAGCTTCTCCAGCAGCCCCCAGCTCAGACTGCCCTCTCGAATTTCCTTTGCTACTGTCCTCCTCCATGTTTCTTTCGGTCTTCCTCGTTTCCTTTTTCCAGGAGGGGTCCATTGGAGTGCCACTCTTCGTAGGAACGTTTGGTAGGGCCGTTTGAAGCATTCTGATAACATGGCCAATCCAGCGCCATCTTGATCTCCGATACCAATGACTGTGTGAAGGTTTTTTTTATGGAGATGGGCCAGAAGATATTCAGAATCTTGCGAAGGCACCCATTTTGAAAGACCTCCAACTTCTGACCGATGGTCTTGGTAATTTTCCAGGATTCTGCTCCATACAGTAGAGTGGTTAAGACAGTGCGTACCTTTGTCTTGAAACTAATCTTGCTTGCTTTCCAGATGTTTAGGAGTGATGCAAAGGTCTGGCTTGCATTGGAGATTCTTGAGTGGATTTCTGCTTCACTGTTTCCATCTGCTGTCATCTTAGATCCAAGGTATGTGAAGTCATCAACTTCTGCAACTTTGTCACCATGAAGGATGATGGATTCGTTGGACTTAGGAATGTTGATCTTAAGTCAAATCTTCTCTGCAATGGTTGCTAGGCCTGTATGCTTATATGACGGTGAGAACATAAACAGATGTCGTCTGCGAAATCCAGGTCTTCGAGCATGCTTGTGAAAGTCCACTGGATCCCTTTTCTTCCTGATTGTTCCACATTCTTCATGATTCAGTCTGTCCCAATTATGAACAAGAAGGGTGAAAGAACACACCCGTGATTTTCCCCAGTCTTTATATTGAAAGGGTCACTAAGAAGGTTGCCATTTATAACTTGAGAACAGAAATCTGTATATGACATATGACAGCCTGATGACGTTAATATGTTTGGAGGATATACCATAGTGCCTGAGTATCCCCCAGAGCGATTCCCTGTGAATACTGTCAAAGGGTTTTTCGAAGTCGATGAAATTGACATATACTGTTGAGTTCCAGGATATGTCTCAAGGTGATAATGTGATCTCTGCAAGACATTCCTTTCCGAAATCCAGCTTGTTCTTGACGCATATCATGATGACTTGAGTAAGTTTTCCAGTCAGGTACATAGTTCTTACATTCCAACATCCGATTTTCATCTTAGTTTTTGGCTTCAGGAAATTCACCATCGGGATGGCAGCTCCCAGCTGGGTTTTACTGTCCTCTGTCATGGATCCAGTTTCCTGGTCTGCTTCATTCCTTAGGCCACAGTTTTGATCTCTGATTTCAGTTTCTGTAACAATATTGGTATTTTAAGGGAATGGGTTGTTAGCCAACCCCCAACCTGGAGGACTCCCACCGGCACAGCTCTTAGGGTCCCTGAGACACACAAGGTACCACGACAAGGTAAAGACCTCAAAAGCTAGAAAGTGAGCGGAGAATAATAAATAATAATAATAATTCTGCCAAATACAATAGGTCTCCCAGACGCTAGTCGCTAGGAGACCTAATAATAATTTAACAAATAATAAAATGAAAATAAAATGCTAGAAAATATCCAGAAAATCGTGGAATTGCAGTATTTTATTGTGTCATGATAAAACGTAGGTGTTAACAGACATTGTAGTAAACCAGCAAAGAATAGTTACTGATAGGGCCTTCACGAGTCCAAAATATTGGACTCGGAGTACTCGAGGGTCAAACTCGATCTGGACCCGAGTACCCGACACTTACACGAGATAATAATGCGAATAAGAAAAAAGTAAAATAGAATTATGCCATCTTAATTCCAGCGCTGAACATGGATGCCAAAGCATGCCATTGTATTGCATTCAGACATTCGACTTTTATTTTGCCTACGTCTCATAGCTCTATAATGTAACCGGCGGCATGCATATGGCAAAATTACTTTTATATAAAAAAAAAAAAATAATAATTAAATGAGAGTGTTCTTCCTTGTACGGGTACTCGAGTCCTGTGAACGGATTCGAGTCTTGCAAGACTCGGCTCGTGAAGACTCGTGGATCCTAGTTACTGAACACCTGTTGTCTGCTGTAACCTGACCAGGCTACTAACGATCAGTCAGCCGACCCAAGGTTTTTGGATGTCAAACATTTGGTAATATTGACTTATAGTCTTAGAACGGAAACCCGCTACATTGTTCCATTAGTAGCAAGGGATCTTTTATATGCACCATCCCATTTATTCCACTGGTAACATTATATGCATTATTGCTTAGCTTAAGTAATGGTAGTGTAGTGCGTTGTTTGTATGCATTATCAGATAGCATAGAGATAAAGTAGGAAATATTTGTGCTGACAATTCATCAAATTTACAATTCTTGCTAAGATTGGATTAGAAAAAATGGAATCCACCAATCAACAATCAAGATGACGAGCTCGCTAAAGAGCTTAGTCCGAAAAATTGATGCCCTGTAACCGCCGAACCTAAAACTCCGACCGTCTCACCACTTTCCCCCACCCCACCACCAAGCAATAACTGCGCAATCAACTATAGAAAACGAAAAGCTCCATTCTCAGATAATGAATCTGTCTGAGGACGAAATAACGGTACCAGGCTCCGATGCTGAAACTATTAACAGCTCGCCAAGATCTCCAAGACACCCTATTCAACATCCAGGACACCCTATTCAACATCCATGACACCCTATTCAACACCCAGGACACCGTATTCAACATCTACATCCAGGACACATTATTCAACATCCAGGACACCATATTCAACATCCAGAAAACCCTATTCAACATCCAGAACACCCTATTCAACATCCAGGACACCCTATTCAACATCCAGAACACCCTATTCAACATCCAGGACACCCTATTCAACATCAACATCCAGGACACTATATTCAACATCCAGGACACCCTATTCAACATCCAGGACACCCTATTCAACATCCAGAACACCATATTCAACATCCAGGACACGCTATTCAACATCCACATCCAGGACACTATATTCAACATCCAGGAAACCCTATTCAACATCCAGGACACCCTGTTCAACATCCAGGACAACCTATTCAATATCCAGGATATCCTATTCAACATCCACATCCAGGACACCCTATTTAACATCCACATCCAGGACACCCTATTCAACATCCAGGACACTCTATTCAACATTCAGGACACCTTATTCAACATCCACATCCAGGACACCCTATTCAACACCTTACTAAATACTATGTTTCACTGACCAAAATGATATCTGAAGCTATTCCATATTTTGAACTTCTGCATACGTTTTCATCTCTTCGGTGAAACTCTTACACATTTATTATTTTGTCATCGTTTTAGATAAAGTGATAGACGATATATACCGTATGTATGACGTATGTATGTATGTATATATGTATGTATGTATGTATGTATGTATGATGTATGTATGTATGTATGTATGTATGTATGTATGTATGTATGTATGTATGTATATATTGATGTATGAATATCTATATATTGTATGTATGTCGAGGTTGACTATTACATACATAGATATTAACACACTGGCACAGGGGATAATTAAATCCTTTCTGGCCTGACAAATTGTCCCATGCCGTTGCTGGGACTCGAACCTGTGGCACCGAATCGCCCGCAAATTGCCAGACTAACCACGATGCGCTCTGAGCTATCGAGACATCCATAAAAAGGATGCTCTTTAACTCAACCACATGCATGGGGCCTACAATCTACGTGGTCGATCCCGCTTACGTGTACGAAACAGTGGGCAGACCTGGCACTGGCTAGTATGTATTGATATATGAATATCTATATATTGTATGTATGTCGAGGTTGACTATTACATACATAGATATTAACGCACTGGCACAGGGGATAATTAAATCCTTTCTGGCCTGACAAACTGCCCCATGCCGTTGCTGGGACTCGAACCTGTGGCACCGAATCGCCCGCAAGTTGCAAGACTAACCACGGTGCGCTCTGAGCTATCGAGGCATCCATAAAAAGGATGCTCTTTAACTCAACCACATGCATGGGGCCTACAACATATGCGGTCGATCCCGCTTACGTGCACGAAACATTGGGCAGACCTGGCACTGGCTAGTATGTATTGATGTATGAATACCTATATATTGTATGTATGTCGAGGTTGACTATTACATACATAGATATTAACACACTGGCACAGGGGATAATTAAATCCTTTCTGGCCTGACAAACTGTCCCATGCCGTTGCTGGGACTCGAATCTGTGGCACTGAATCGCCCGCAAGTTGCAAGACTAACCACGGTGCGCTCTGAGCTATCGAGGCATCCATAAAAAGGATGCTCTTTAACTCGACCACATGCATGGGGCCTACAACATATGCGGTCGATCCCGCTTACGTGCACAAAACATTGGGCAGACGTGGCACTGGCTAGTATGTATTGATGTATGAATATCTATATATTGTATGTATGTCGAGGTTGACTATTACATACATAGATATTAACGCACTGGCACAAAGGATAATTAAATCCTTTCTGGCCTCACAAATTGTCCCATGCCGTTGCCGACTCGAACCTGTGGCACCTGTATATATATGTATAATGTGTATGTATGTATGTATGTATGTATGTATGTATGTATGCATTCATTTAACGACACTCCAGCACAAAAATATAAATCGGCTATTGGCTGTCAAACAGGTAACTACAAAAAATTATGATTATTTCCAATAAAAATAAAAATTGGATAATAATTTAAAGCTGCAGTGTCTGGAATATTTTTATTATTTTTGCATTTAGAATAGATGATCCAGTTTTGTTTGGTACATAAAAAGCCCACCACATCGCTATAGTTTCGCAATGCTCGCTTATCTACATTATCTAGGTCAACTGAATGGCCAGCTTGTTTTTCTTCAGTTAGCGGAACGCCAGTAGAACTGGGAATTTACGCGATTTGCGCAGGCGCTGAGCTTCTCACGTGATTTTGAACAAATGTAACTCTTTTGATTGAGGGGTCGTCTCATACTTCCAAAATACATTTATATCCATAGAAGTATGGTACAATACCTTTCCAGGGGTCGGTGGGGGATTTGCCTTGAAATTTTGACAGTGACGAGCAGTTGGCATGCGCGTTACATGTAAGGGGTGTTAATAATTACGTAACGCTCTAGGGGTAGAGGAAGAGGGCGGTATGTTCGATATACGTAACATTTATGAAGACTATATGTTATTTCTATTCATTACTTAGACCTAAAAATGTGGGGGTTTTTTTTTTTTTTAATGCGCGGTCGGTCTAGGATCGATCCCCATCAGCGGGATTGTTCCAGCCTGTGCGCCATGAATGGTATATAAAAGGCCATGGTATGTGATATCCTGTCTGTGGGATGGTACATATAAATGATTCCATGCTAAAAAAAAAATATATATATATTTCAAAAAATGTTTTATCTTGGTCAGGGAAGGGTTTCGACACCCCCCCCCCCCCCCCCCCCCGCGCACATGCGCCCGTTTCCTCTCTTATTATTAAATCAATATGCTCCAACACTGATGTCGTTAAACAAAACAAACTAACTTTACCCTTTCCAAATGAAATAATATTTATTTGAATTTGTCGATTTTACCACACGTAAAATTAAAAAGTGAAAACGGTCATTTTCTACTTTAGTATATTTTATTAAAAATATATACATGATCAATGTGTTATACAAACTAAACTTTGAACGTTCTACTAACATTTTATAAAATATTAATTCTTAAATAGGAAGGTACGATTGTCGATAGTACGTTGTCAAGATCAAAACCAGTTTTAACGAAAGAATAGTACGTATCCTCAACCGAACGTTCTTTGTACAGCGCAAGAATTATCATTTCATTTTTTGAGACGAACCCTACAATTTCAAATCCGCAAACGCACCCGTTAACTGAAATTGACAACAGGCTGTCGTTTGTGGTTTGCCAGACAGGCGACGAGTCGAGCGTATACTTTTGACGGAACTCGGAACTATTTTCTCGTGCACCTATCCAGAACGGTTCAGACACGCCCACCATGGATCCATGTTCTGTCATCGCCAGTCCACGGTTCCATGACGTTCTCTGTTCATAGCGAACACACGTATTTCATATTTTTGCAGGATATTATTATATGGTAACCAGACACTAACTTTAAAACAGAGGAAAGTGCTGTGTGAATATAATACAATACAGATATCAAGGTAAGTGTATTTTAAAACTTTGTATAGAAATCAAACTGTTTAAAAAAACTTTAAAATTAATTCTGAATGGAATTTAAAAGATTCTAAAACATTTCTGTTGCAAACAATATCGTTTCTCGTCGGCTTCAGATGATTACATTCCACCGAAATGTGGCGCACACTCCGTGTACACTGACTGTTCACACTGAGGAGAGCCCGTGTTTTAAAAATTAATGCGTCAATTAATTAATAAATTAATGTGGCCGATGACAATGTTTCATGAGTGCATGTCATCACAGCTGTATGTATTCTAATGAGCTCTGTCTGGTGCTAGATATGACTTGTGAAAGACATCTCCAGTAAAGGATCTCCTCGGGAATGACTGTCCTCCTATAGACGAGGCACTAGACAGATATTCATAGAATCAACCAGAGATACGGTCTTGATCACGTATTATGGTTTTGTCATTCAAATTTCAGATCTGAACGATAAAATAGTGATCAAAGTTGTGTGGCAATGTAAAAGGGATGACATCTCCAGTAAAGGATCTCCTCGGGGGTGGCTATCGTCTTATGGACGAGGCACTAGATAGAGATTCATAGAATCAACCACTAGTTTGCCCATTCGACTCTGCATTGTGTAGATGTGTAATATATAGTTATACCTCACTTAAGGTCGAGTTAATTATTATATTAGTTCGATGACAAATAAAAGCAATAACTAGAAAGTAATAAATAATGAAACGAAAATAACATTTTGTTCTGGAGCAGTGAAACTGTCTATTTCAGTTGTTCGTGTCGCACCTGCAAATGCAGTTTGAGGTAGTTTTATCAGTGTGTGTTAGGGCTGTACTGGTATCGGAATATATTAAAACTCAGAGACGTAGTTTATATTTCTCGGGATGGGCATAGTATGGAGAATTAAGTACTAAAATGCTATTTCCGAGAATTTTTTTTTTTAAATATATATTTAAATCGTCTAAAAAACCAAAAACTTTTATATGTAGAACTAGAAAACATAGTTTGAACTTTGTTATATGCAAATAATAAGTGTCACCAAGCAAAAACATTTTTGTCTTATTTTGTAACGGCGAATTGTGAGAGACGGTCGTGGGTGTAAAAATAAACCAGCGAGAAAAAAAGGACTTTGAAGGCAAGAATGGAGATTGTTTTGTTCAGTTAAATGGACTTCATTTTCAGTGCATTTTAATTTGGACAATAAAGAAGATTTTAAATTCTAACTGCAGAAGCAGGACTATTTTTTGGAGACAGTTACGCTACTGATTCCGGCAAACACGTCTACGAACACGTGGTGTTGTATAATACAGGTTATGACATGTGGACGTGTACCACAAGGGAAACATTAGTCTACATTTCCCCAGTATGAACACCTAAAGACTTTAGTCAAGTGTTGAAGGACTTAAAAGACAATGCGTTGCAACCGAACATCGCAAGTGTAAACGGAAAGTGTAAAAAATGGTCGCGCAGTCGTGCGCGTCTCGAAATGTGAACACGTGCTCATCAAATATACTCTTCAAAAAAAGAAACGCAAAAGGGTACAAATGGGTTATAACTCCGATTTTATGTTTCCTACCGGTTCATGCTTTGTGAATATAAGGTCATTGCATGTCCCAAACACATTCCCACTGTTACATTCGATAAAACGCAGCTACTGTACAATAAAGTTCCAAAATGTGAATATTCGCAAAAACGCAGCCACGTGCAAACCATGTCACCACTGCACGTGCGTTGTCTGCACGTGCAACATGGAACACCGACAGTATAAAAGTGCAGAGTGTTCGCTTGCCTGGCCTCTGTATCTGGCCGACAGTTGACAATCCAGGACATGCCACGTCTCAGTGAACCGCAGAGAAACAATGCCATCGGCCGACTAGACGCAGGCGAATCCAGAACGGCCGTTGCCAGGGCATTCCATGTGTCCCCAAGCACCATCTCCAGACTGTGGGACCGTTACCAGCAACATGGATCAACACGTGACCTCCCTAGATCCGGTCGACCACGGGTCACTACCCCCGGGCAGGACCGCTACATCCGGGTACGCCACCTTCGGGAACGATTGACTACTCCACCTCCACAGCCGCAGCAATACCAGGTTTGCGCAGGATATCCGACCAGACCGTACGGAACCGCCTACGTGAGGTAGGAATTCGTGCCAGACGTCCAGTTCGAGGTGTCATCTTAACACCACAACACCGTCGACTCCGACTGCAGTGGTGCCAGATTCATCGACAATGGCCTCAACTGCGATGGAGACAGGTGTGGTTCAATGACGAGTCCCGATTTCTGCTCCGACGTCATGATGGAAGATGTCGCGTGTATAGGCGTCGTGGTGAACGTTATGCGGCAAACTGCGTGCAGGAAGTGGACAGATTCGGCGGGGGTAGTGTCATGGTGTGGGCAGCCATCTCACACACTGGCAGAACTGACCTGGTCCACGTGCAGGGCAACCTGAATGCACAGGGCTACATTGACCAGATCCTCCGGCCACACATCGTTCCAGTTATGGCCAACGCCAACGCAGTGTTCCAACATGACAACGCCAGGCCTCACACAGCACGTCTCACAACGGCTTTCCTACAGAACAACAACATTAATGTCCTTCCTTGGCCATCGATATCACCGGATTTGAACCCAATTGAGCATCTATGGGACGAGTTGGACCGACGCCTCCGACAGCGACAACCACAGCCCCAGACCCTGCCCGAGCTGGCAGCAGCCTTGCAGGCCGAGTGGGCCACCATCCCCCGGGACGTCATCCGTACTCTGGTTGCTTCAATGGGCAGGCGGTGCCAGGCAGTTGTCAACACACGTGGAGGCCACACCCGGTATTGACTCCAGATGACCTTGACCTTGGTGGTGTGTCCTATCACTTACTCACAATGGACTAGAGTGAATTGTGAACAATCCTGCAACATTTGGTAATTATCGGACTCACCATTCAATAATTAAATCAATTCTCCAAATGTTACGACAATGTGGTTTTGCGTTTCTTCTTTTGAAGAGTATATAAAAGAAAGAACGGAAATACCTTCCGGATTTCAATGTAAGTTATGACGATAAAAGTTAATTGTATTATTCATAATTTTTGTTTGTTTTTTGTTTTGTTTTAAATACAGGTGTAGTCAAATGAAAAGTGTAGGTGTATTACAATTGTAATATTGTAATATACCTACACTTTTTTGCTATCCTCCCTGTGGGAAGCGCAAATAAACGATCCCTTGCTGCTAATCGGAAAGAGTAGCCCATGGAGTGGCGACAGCGGCTTTCCTCTCAAAATCTGTGTGGTCCTAACCATATGTCTGACGCCATATAACCGTAAATAAAATGTGTTGAGTGCGTCATTAAATAAAACATTTCTTTCTTTGTTTTACTGACTATTTTAAATACATGTCGTCGGTGTTCTTTCAAAACATCGTAACTACACATTCCCGCCAAAACCACTTTTTGCTGGAATCGTAATCTCTGGTTCCTAATACGCCGTGTGTTACACAGTAATACGTGAAGACTGGCGGGAACATATTGTGTGCAGTAATTTTAAAAGCTCGTATATCCATGTGCAACATTTTTGTTATTTCAAAATGTCGTATGTGCGAACATTTTTCTTACAGTTTCGGTCTTTTGTATCAGAAGTTAAATTGTGTCCGAAGTGTCCAGATGTCATTCATAAAAGGTACTTCAATTATTGTTTTAAGTATTCAAATAGATAATTATTAATATTAGTGATTTGGGACTTATAATATTAACAGCAAAGCACATACCCGGATTTATTGTGTCAATAATTTATGTTTTTGGTATATTTTTCTTGCATAATGTTTTTGTATATCGTCGTTTACTCGTGTTAGCACGGCAATCAGTAATACGCTACAGGGACTCGAATTTTATCATTACCGAAATTATACGATATTTTAAAAGTAATTAGTATAGCAGTTACGATGTTTTAAATCCACAATTTTATTACACAATATTATAAATTGTTAATTTGTTTTTGTTATTACTAAGCAAATACGAGTTATTCAGATACAATTTGATTAAAAATCAAATTAGTTTTGTTTAATAACACTACTAGATCGCACTGATTTATTAATAATTGCACATTGAATGTCAAACATTTGGCAATTTCGTCTTCTGTTTGTCTTTAGAGAAAACTCGCTATATTTTCCTTTAGTAGCAGTCTGTGATATCATGTTCTGTCTAATTAGATTTATATTTACTGATGGTACTTTTTATTATTAATTACAGACTACAAAGTTCCAACTGAATGAAAGCAGCTCAGTGTACTATGTCGTCAAAGTGGCTGCGTTTACCTGATGATCAACAATTCTCAAATAACATTGTAAACCTTCTTTCACAAAGGGAACTGGGGAAGAATGCATTTAAAGGAATGCATTATAATTTCCTAACGCATGCATATTATACCCTGTTTAAGAAAACTGCCCCAAGATACATTATAGTAGAGCAAGAAGGAAATGAATATCAGTTTATAGAAATGAAATTCCACCCATACTGTAAAAATGGATGCTAGTAAGTTTAATCAGTTTTCTCGAGGGCAAATGTGTGTTCAGTTATCATTAAATGCTTCCAAAATATCACAAAAGGACGCAACAACAACAAACACTACAAATGTTATGCATAAAGCAGCAGACTGTCTAAGTGGAGAAAGTAGCTCCATTAATCAAACTAACAAACCAAATACAGACGTTAATGATATCAACTCTTTAACCCCAAACACGCAAACTATACCCCCAGAAACCAATAGGAAAGTTTTACATATACGAATTCAAGGCACGACTGTTACCGAACTTAGAAATGATTTAGATATTGAATGTCACGAATCAGATTTAGAATTAGAGGAAAATGATGTTTCAAATTCGATATGGGGTGAAGCAAGTGGTAATAGTAATAATTCTCCAGATGTGTTGGGTGATGCTGGTCTTGTTCTAGATGGTAACACGCCAGTTAAAAGGCGACGTGCAAAGAAAGGGGAGAGTGATAAAAGTACCTGGGTAAGAGAGAGAAATAAAACACTTAGAATGAAGGGGAAAGAGTATTGTGGGCAGGAACGAGTGGAAGGAAAGTATACACAGACAAAGGAAGTGAAACAGAGAGGCATTAGACCACCATGTAATTGCCATCACAGTAAAACATCAACATCAACAAAACTACATTGCAATGCATTTAATTCAAATGAGAGAGAGATAATATTTAATACATTTTGGGATGAGATGACCTGGGATCAAAAGAAGGTTTATGTTAAAACATTAATGACAGCATCTTTCCCAAAAAGGAAGACATCAAAACAGACAGAATCTAGGAGAAAAACCAGCTGGACGTATCATCTAAACAAAGGTGACATGTTAATCCAGGTCTGTAAACAAATGTTCCTAACAACACTAGGTTTGGGTGAGAAAATGGTTTATGGGTGGATTAGCCAAGACAAGGAAGAAAAAGATAAGGAAATGATATCACCAGGTGTTAAAAGGAGAGAGAGACTTTCAAATGACCCACATAGAAATGATGTCAAAGAATTTTTCGATAATCTTCCAAAAATGCCTTCTCACTACTGCAGGTCCACTTCGGACAAACTGTACCTGGAACCAGTGTTTAGGAATATGATGGAACTTTACCACGTATTTTTGGGCTATTGCAAAGAAAATGATATTCCACGAGATCCAGTTAAGATTAAAACGTTTTGTAATGTTTTTCAGGATATGAATTTAGCGCTTTTTAAACCAAAAAAAGATCAATGCGATATCTGTTGTGCACATGAAAATAAAAATATTTCAGATGAAATATACCAGAGACACATAGAAAGAAAAGATGAAGCAAGACGTGAAAAGATACAAGACAAAGACTGGGCAGAAAAAGGAAATGAGGGTCATGTGGTGACTATGGACCTGCAGGCCGTTCTCCTGTCCCCTAGAGTGACTGCAAGTGCCATGTACTACAAAACTAAGTTAGCCTGCCATAACTTCACAATTTATGACTTGACCAGCAAGAACGTCACTTGCTACTTCTGGCATGAGGGTCAAGGTGATTTGTCAGCAAATACATTTGCTTCTTGTGTAGTCGACTATATCAAAGCTGTAGATGGAAACAAGGATCCGTTTATCATGTACAGTGATGGGTGTACTTACCAGAATAGAAATGTGTATATGGCTAACGCATTGCTGCGTTTATCCATTGACGAGAATATAGTGATTTACCAAAAGATTTTGGAAAAAGGTCACACACAAATGGAGTGTGACTCTGTGCACAGCACAGTGGAAGGAAAACTAAAACATAGGCCAATATACTGTCCAGCAAATTATATAGATGTTCTTCACTCTGCCAGACCAAGACAGCCATACACTGTGAAATATCTGTCATATGATTTTTTTAAAGATCATAGACATCCTTGGATGTACAACTCCATTCGACCAGGCTCAAAAGCAGGTGATCCCGTTGTCACAGATATTCGGGTCCTGAAATATACACCTGATGGAACCATCCAGTACAAACTTCAGTATACAGACGAGTTCCGGGATCTTCCAAGAAGGTCAAGATCACGCCTGAGTATTGAAGGAATTCAGGAATGTACTGTGCAACAACTTCTCAGCGGACCAGTTCCGATCAGTGGTACTAAATACAACCACCTGCAGGAACTCAAGTCTGTAATTCCCCAAGACTACCATTTGTTCTATGACTCGTTGGCTCATCACTAACAATAAGAATCTTTCAAACTAACTGCTGTGTTTAGACACAATATGGTCTAGTCATCACATTAAATGTTTTTGTTTATTATAATATTACACCCTTGGAATACCACACTAAGTATCATGACTTGCAATTTAGTTCATTTGTTTAAATATTGAAATCAAGTTTGGGTGCTAGTAACGATTGTATTAATTATACTCCGACCGTGAGTATGGTTTAGTTGGTTAGTCAACTGGTTAGACCTGATTGAGTGTTTAAATGTGTGTGTGTTGTACTGTTTTACTTGATTAATAAACCATTATTCTTCGTATTCTTTATCCTGGTTTGTTTCATTGGTAAATATGAATTACAGCAGATTGACTGTCATTTGTCTGAAAATTATTAGTTTAAATGACTCAACATATAAGGGGTTAAGGTAAATTCATTGATTGTTAGTAACACATTTTAAATAATCAGCTACATATTTCAGTCACAAAAAAAGCTTAAAAGTAACCCTGGTATCCACTTTATGTGTGCATCGTATGCCCCAATGTAAGTTGCATAATATCGTAAGTATGAATTTTAGCATTATTATAAAATCAAAAAGTCGTAACTGCCATCCCGACCTACTTAGCACAGCTGCAGTGTTATTGAACATGTTCACCATTAAAGACCTTTTAGAAACATGTTTAAGCCAGAGCTTACGTTTGTAGCTAGGCCGACATTAGATAAAATAATTTTTCGTAGCTCCTGTAAAATTTCAAAATACGTAGTTACGATGTTTTGAAAGAACACCGACGATGTGCTTGTTTCTTAATTCATACGTTTACTCTTGTTTTTACTGATTGAGTATTTTAAATACATGTGCTTGTTTCTTAATTCATACGTTTACTCTTGTTTCACTGACTGAGTATTTTAAATACATGTGCTTGTTTCTTAATTCATATATTTACTCTTGTTTTCACTGACTGAGTATTTAAAATACATGTGTATGTTTCTTAATTCATACGTTTACTATTGTTTTCACTGATTGATTGTTTTCAATACATGTAGGTCGCATTCATCATGTCCGAGAAGAAAGAAAATGAAGATTTGCATTATGATACTTATCTGAGGGTGAGCTGTAACATAATGTGTATTATTATATAACATTTAGTGAAATATCTTGAAATATCAGTGAAATAAGTGATATTAGTCACTCGGTGACGATAACACATTTTAGAGTGCAAATTTCGCTATTTCACTCTAAAATGTGTTATCGTCACTGTAGAAAGTATTATCTTCACTGTAAGAAAGCCGGAACTATTTTGCTGCTGGTATTTAAAAAATAAAGGTAAATTGCCAAAAGTTATATAATAAATAGAACATTTCATTTTTTTTGTCAAATTTGATTTATATCTCATCTTGTGAAGTTTGTAATCATATGACACTCGTCGCGCAAGCGCGACTCGTGAAATATAATTGCAAACTTCACTCGATGAGATATATATTTGGTAACAGAAATGTATTAAATTCCTTTTAAATTCCATCCAGAATTAATTTTTAAAGTTTTTAAAACATTTTGATTTGTACACAAAATATTGAACTATTCTTACCTTGATTTTTGTATTTTATTGTACATTTCTCCACAGCTCTTGACACTGTAATTTCACTCGTGAAATATGATTGCAAACTTCACTCGATGTGATATAAATCATATTAGACAAAAAACATGAAATATCCTCTATGAATTACATGTATAGATTCATATACTGAGGGGAAACAAATAAGGGATAACACTTATAGTAACAGGGAATAGTAACCACAAATAAAACCCTCATTTCACAGTTTCGGTGTTATTTAACTGGGAATAGTGACCGCAAACAAAACCCTCAATCCACAGTGTCAACGTTATTTAACAGGAAACAATGACAGCAAGCAAAACCCTCAATCCACAGTGTCAATGTTATTTAACAGGAAATAGTGACCGCAAATAAAACCCTCAATTCATAGTGTCAATGTTATTTAACAGGAAATAGTGACAGCAAACAAAACCCTCAATCCACAGTGTCAATGTTATTTAACAGGAAACAATGACAGCAAGCAAAACCCTCAATCCACAGCGTCAATGTCATTTAACAGGAAATAGTGACCGCAAACAAAACCCTCAATCCACAGTGTCATTGTTATTTAACAGGAACCAATGACAGCAAACAAAACCCTCAATCCTCAGTGTCAGTGTTATTTAACGGGAAACAATGACAGCAAACAAAACCCTCAATCCACAGTGTCAGTGTTATTTAACAGGAAATAGTGATCGCAAACAAAACCCTCAATCGACAGTGTCAGTGTTATTTAACAGGAAACAATGACCGCAAACAAAACCCTCAATCCACAGCGTCAGTCTTATTTAACAGAAAACAGTGACAGCAAGCAAAACCCTCAATCCACAGCGTCAATGTTATTTAACAGGAAATAGTGACCGCAAACAAAACCCTCAATTCACAGTGTCAATGTTATTTAACAGGAAATAGTGACCGCAAACAAAACCCTCAATCCAGTGTCAATATTATTTAACATGAAAAAATTACCGCAAGCAAAACCCTCAATCCACAGTGTCAGTATTATTTAACAGGAAACAATGACAGCAAACAAAACCCTCAATCCACAGTGTCAATGTTATTTAACAGGAAATAGTGACAGCAAGCAAAACCCTCAACCCACAGTGTCAATGTTATTTAACAGGAAATAGTGACAGCAAGCAAAACCCTCAATCCACAGTGTCAATGTTATTTAACAGGAAACGATGACCGCAGACAAAACCCTCAATCCACAGTGTCAGTGTTATTTAACAGGAAATAGTGACAGCAAGCAAAACCCTGAATCCACAGTGTCAGTGTTATTTAACAGAAAATAGTGACAGCAAGCAAAACCCCCAATCCACAGTGTCAATGTTATTTAACAGGAAATAGTGACCACAAACAAAACCCTCAATCCATAGTGTCAATATTATTTAACAGGAAATAGTGACTGCAACCCAAACTCTCAGTCCATTTAATGAATGAATCAATGTTTAACGACACCTCCAGCACACAAATACACAACGGCTATTTGTGATTAAAAACATTATTGTTCACATCATTTAGCAGAGCCCTCAAAAGTACCCGGTCTCCGGCGGCAAATCGCCGCCTGAAACAGCTTTTGCCGCCGCCTACTTTTCGTTGATGGTAAAAAAAAAAGTGCTTTCTCTTCTTTAATAAAGTCTCCTACAAAAGGGATCCAAACAAGGTGCCCCCTGCTATCATCACTGTTGTAGCCTGCTACTTCTTAAACTATTGAGGGCGCTGATTTAGTAATAATTTATACACTTGGACTGTTTTCCAATGATTAATTGATACCAGAAAGATTTTACAGTGATATCAACTGGATAACGTCAAAGTTCTCCATATAACATGTACAACGGTGTTGATCTTCTCACAGTAATAACAATTTTAAAAAGTGGTTACATAGTTTTTCCATTGATATCAGTTTCGAAACCCCAAATTTCGCAGCCATATAAAATGAATGAATGAATGTTTAACGACACCCCAGCACGAAAAATACATCGGCTATTGGGTCTGCCATATAAAAGGACTGGTAAAACCATGCAGTCAAATAATTTTAGCTGACACTGCATGGAAATATTATAATATCTTCCTTGTTTGAGAACCAAGTACACAGCCTTCTGTACATGATTCTTACCTTAGTAAATCTGTTTGATTTGTGGAATAGTATACCAAGATATCTGTATCTTTCTACATTAACAAGATATTTTAGTTTTTTACAATCTTTCTTATTGTCATTAAAATTTTAAACTTTTGTCTTTTTACAATTTACAGTTAGTTTCCATTTCGTGTAATAAGAATCAAAAACATTTAGTGATTTTTGCATATCTTGATAATTATCTTCAAGGAGTACCGTATCATCGGCAAAGAGTAAAACAGAGAGAACAAGTGACGTACACATACACTCTACCAAAATGTGGGGCACTGGCAATGATCACACTCAGGAGTATTCTTCTTTAAAATAACTGAATGTGTTAAATGTGTGTGGCCCATGTGACATGACACAAGACTACATCATCATTCCTGCATCGCATGTAGGAGGACTTCCACTATCTCAGGACTGGCTTGATAGCATGAAGCTTGTTCGTAACCCACCGTTCCAAACATCTTGCAAAGTCGAAAAAATACATTGGTTAAAAGGACATTCCTGAGTTTGCTGCAATTTTAAGATGTTATCGACTAACAGAGACTTGTTAACGATTGGTATTACATATCAAATATATTTTTCTACATAACATATTAGTGGCTGTATATTAAATGTGTTTCTGATCGTTCTAATATTTGTACCAGGTTAAATTTCATTTTATTTCCTAAAATATGTTTTTTTCGTACGTACGAAATTATCTGAAAACAACATCCAGTTTGGGCTTCCTACAAATATTAAAGAGAACCAGAAACACATTGAATATACGGACACTGATATTCTAAACAAGAAAATATATTTAATATGAAAGTTTAATCGTACAAATATTTTATTTGTCGGAAACATCAGACAATGCATCTAACTCAAGAATGTCCCTTTAATAGTATATTTAAAGTCATTTTAGCAACATTGGCATGACGCAAATTGAAATTAGTCTTGGCTATAGGTGTACAGAATCCCATTTTTCTAGGGGACAAACTGGCTTTTGTCACAATTAAAAGAAAAATCTGAATAACAACATTTATTCATTTTAGCATTACTACTAAACACCTATATAGGGTTAGAAACGAATCGATACGCATGGGTTACAACTAATTTTGTTGGTAGAATGATGAAAATACAAGGTAATATTTGTCTAATTAAAATTAGTTCCACTGGTTAATTACTATTACCTGTGGATCTAACAGCACTTCGTTAGAGCTCATGTCCAGGTCATATGGTGTTTATGTGGACGTTGAATTGACGTGCGACGTCACGCTGCGAGGTTCCAGATTCAAGCATCCCTATGACTCGCCATCTGTCATTTTCACTGAGGTGTGGCATGACGAAATTGCATCAAATAGTTCACTAATGGTGTTTTTCTGACTTGTGGACTTCTGAAGGCAGTGATTTGCGACTGAATGTCTGGCCTTTTATGGTGAACACTGGACAGCATTTCTCCCGAATATTCCATGTTTCTTACACAAAGCATGCAATCTCTGCAACAACTGCTTGGCTGTATTTCTTTGAGCTGTTTCACGCACATTTTCTCTGGTTTACATCCATAAATCCATTTACAAATTTATTACTCCAAACAATCCATGTCACAATAACTTTTGCCTTTGAGTATATTATCTCAAACGTTTGACTGATTATCCTGAGTGCTCAACTTATTATGTTGAACTCTTGACTTATTATCTCGAATGTTCGATTTATTATCTCCAGCGCTCGACTTATTATCTTGAGTTCTCAACTTCTGCATCAGTACTGTACAGTCAAAAGGAGAATTGCATACATGTTGACGAGAGTTAATATGTTGAGCGCTTGACATAATACATTGATAGTTTGAGATAATTAGTTGAGATCTCAAAATAATAAGCTACATTTTCCCATTAGTAGCATGGGATCTTTTATATGCACTTTCCGACAGACAGGGAAACAAATGCCACGGTTGACCCATTTGACTCTTTCTCGTTCCAGCCAGTGCTTCACAACTGGTGTAACAAAGGCCGTGGTATGTACTATCCTGTCTGTGGGATGGTGCCTATAAAAGATCCCTTGCTGCTAATTGGAAAGAGTAGCCCATGAAGTGGCGATAGCGGGTTTCCTTTCTAAATATCTGCATCGTCCTTAACCGTATGTCTAACGCCATATAACCGTAAATAAAATGTGTTGCGTGCGTCGTTAAATAAAATATTTCCTTCCTTCCTGAGGAGATTCGTTTCTGTAACCAAATAACCCTAGGTGAGCACACTACCGACCTCTAGATCCCGCTCCTTTGAGATAATAAGTCGAGAACCCCAGGTGAGCACTCTACCGACCTCTAGATCCCGCTCCTTTGAGATAATAAGTCGAGAACCCCAGATGAGCACTCTACCGACATCTAGATCCCGCTCCCTTGAGATAATAAGTCGAGAACCCCAGGTGAGCACTCTACCGACGTCTAGATCCCGCTCCCTTGAGATAATAAGTCGAGAACCTCGGGTGAGCATTCTACCGACATCTAGATCCCGCTCCCTTGAGATAATAAGTCGAGAACCCCAGGTGAGCACTCTACCGACGTCTAGATCCCGCTCCCTTGAGATAATAAGTCGAGAACCTCGGGTGAGCACTCTACCGACATCTAGATCCCGCTCCCTTGAGATAATAAGTCGAGAACCCCAGGTGAGCACTCTACCGACGTCTAGATCCCGCTCCCTTGAGATAATAAGTCTAGATCCCCAGGTGAGCACTCTACCGACCTCTAGATCCCGCTCCCTTGAGATAATAAGTCGAACACCTCAGGTGAGCACTCTACCGACATCTAGATCCCGCTCCCTTGAGATAATAAGTCGAGAACCTCGGGTGAGCACTCTACCGACATCTAGATCCCGCTCCCTTGAGATAATACGTCGAGAACCCCAGGTGAGCACTCTACTGACGTCTAGATCCCGCTCCCTTGAGATAATAAGTCTAGATCCCCAGGTGAGCACTCTACCGACATCTAGATCCCGCTCCCTTGAGATAATAAGTCTAGATCCCCAGGTGAGCACTCTACTGACGTCTAGATCCCGCTCCCTTGAGATAATAAGTCGAGAGTTCGAGGTCTTTAAAGTAAGGAAAATATAAGTGTGTGTCCTAAATACTAATATACCACCGTAGTTATTGGTAGTCCGTAGAACAAAAAAAAAAAAAATCTATCTTTGCAGTAGCAGTGCACCACAACTGTTTAAAGGTCATGGTGTGTGCTTTCCTGTCTGTGCATAAGACAAAATATAGCGGGTTTCCTCTGATGACTACGTGTCAGAATTACCACATGTTTAACATCCAATAGCTGATGATTAATTTATCAATGTGCTTTAGTGATGTCGTTACACCAAAAAGAAAAACAAACTTGTATCTCACCAGACCGATCTCGCCACTGCATTAAAACATGTTTATTTTATAAAATAAATAATTTGTAATGTAAAATTAAAGACTGATTTATTTCTTTACCCCCCACCCACCCCAAAAAAAAAAAAAAAAAAAAAAAAAACCGACCTGGAGTTGGACAATATATATATATATATACTCTTCAAAAAAAGAAACGCAAAAGGGTACAAATGGGTTATAACTCCGATTTTATGTTTCCTACCGGTTCATGCTTTGTGAATATAAGGTCATTGCATGTCCCAAACACATTCCCACTGTTACGTTCGATAAAACGCAGCTACTGTACAATAAAGTTCCAAAATGTGAATATTCGCAAAAACGCAGCCACGTGCAAACCATGTCACCACTGCACGTGCGTTGTCTGCATGTGCAACATGAACACCGACAGTATAAAAGTGCAGGGTGTTCGCTTGCCTGGCCTCTGTATCTGGCCGACAGTTGACAATCCAGGACATGCCACGTCTCGGTGAACCGCAGAGAAACAATGCCATCGGCCGACTAGACGCAGGCGAATCCAGAACGGCCGTTGCCAGGGCATTCCATGCGTCCCCAAGCACCATCTCCAGACTGGGACCGTTACCAGCAACATGGATCAACACGTGACCTCCCTAGATCCGGTCGACCACGGGTCACTACCCCCGGGCAGGACCGCTACATCCGGGTACGCCACCTTCGGGAACGATTGACTACTGCCACCTCCACAGCCGCAGCAATACCAGGTTTGCGTAGGATATCCGACCAGACCGTACGGAACCGCCTACGTGAGGTAGGAATTTGTGCCAGACGTCCAGTTCGAGGTGTCATCTTAACACCACAACACCGTCGACTCCGACTGCAGTGGTGCCAGATTCATCGACAATGGCCTCAACTGCGATGGAGACAGGTGTGGTTCAGTGACGAGTCCCGATTTCTGCTCCGACGTCATGATGGAAGATGTCGCGTGTATAGGCGTCGTGGTGAACGTTATGCGGCAAACTGCGTGCAGGAAGTGGACAGATTCGGCGGGGGTAGTGTCATGGTGTGGGCAGCCATCTCACACACTGGCAGAACTGACCTGGTCCACGT
>NC_054704.1:12478333-12590833 GCF_016097555.1 Gigantopelta aegis | reverse complement strand
AGAACTAGAGAAACACAATCTACCTGGTTTTTGCGGGATGATAAATAGTCATACACTGCAATGTTCTGTAATAATACAAATCCCAGTAAGCCAGCAATAAGTATATCCAGCACTATATATTTTGTTTTTCAACACAAAATAAAATACCAGTTAAAGTGGCTACACAACAAGTCGAAATAATTAACCATGTTTTGTCGATGCATTAACCTACGTATTGAAATGATACACGGAGTGTTTTCTTAGTTAATTGGTCTATGCTGTTAGTTTCTTCTACCTGTGATTCCTGATTGGCAGGTGTGTATTTGATTGGTAACCAGACGAGCCAATTATTTGACGCTGTCTAGACACAAAGATACATATCGGTATTGTGGAATATTACCTGTCGTCCCTAAAATGGTAATGGACATGGTTTATTACTGTAAATAGTTCTGTAAAATTATTGATTAAGTAGACTTTTCCATCCAAAACTACAGAACTGACCAATTACATAGTCCCAAAGAAAAGAAAATTATCACTTGGGTATCGTGGGTTCTCGTTTTTGCTCCAACGTAGCATATCAATAGGCCTAATAGTATACATTTTTCCTTTGGATTATTTAACAGAGAAAAATACTATAACCCCATTTTGTACCGTTAATGCAACTAGAAATATATTTAGTTAAATAATTTATTATATTATTACGTCATTTATGCTGTTTTACAAGTCAGGTTGATCAAAGAGAAGCGCCTTGTCGAAAATTACTGCTTTTGTTTACACTGTACATACAGAAGATGGTCAGGGGCTGACGTCACTTCGCCCCAAGCTATCCCACCGGACGTCACAAAAACGAAACAAAATGGCTGCCCCCAGTTAACAGGAATAATCATGTTTTTTTATTAACTCTAAAATTACGCATTTTTCATTTGCTAAAGAGTCAGTATGTGTTGGTGGTCCGGGTATGCATCTTTCCAACACATAAGGGTCTTGTTTGAGTTGACCCTACCTTTAATGACATTTTGTAAAAATAATTGAATTATGGCAATGGTCCATAATTCAAAAATTAAAACTGCTGAGAGGTATGACATGGATTTCACTCCATCATCGTTCAGTTAAGGTGATGCAATAGCTAGATTTGGTTTCCAACAATTAATGTATTTTTTATTTATTAACCATTTTTAGAGAAATAAAGTCCTTAAATCCGTGACAGTATGCCTTTAACTCTATCAATTTAGCTGTCATTTTGTGTTTGAGTATTACAATTTAGCTGTCATTTCGTGTTTGATTATTACAGTTGAACTGTATCAATTAGCTGTCGATTCCGTGTTTGTATATTACAGTTGAACTGTATCAATTTAGCTGTCATTTCGTGTTTGTGTACCGGCCTCGGTGGCGTAGTGGTTAGGCCATCGGTCTACAGGCTGGTAGGTACTGGGTTCGGATCCCAGTCGAGGCATGGGATTTTTAATCTCGATACTGACTCCAAACCCTGAGTGAGTGCTCCGCAAGGCTCAATGTGTAGGTGTAAACCACTTACACCGACCAGTGATCCATAACTGGTTCAACAAAGGCCATGGTTTGTGCTATCCTGCCTGTGGGAAGCGCAAATAAAAGATCCCTTGCTGCCTGTCATAAAAGAGTAGCTTATGTTGGGACAGCGGGTTTCCTCTAAAAAAAATATGTGTGGTCCTTAACCATATATCTGACGCCATATAACCGTAAATAAAATGTGTTGAGTGCGTCGTTAAATAAAACAAACTTTACTTTCCAATGGATTTACCGAGATTTGTAAAAAAAATGAAAATAAGCTTTAAGTGTTACATTAGTCACGTGTAATCGGGCATATGCAGTTAACAAAATTACTTGCCCGACATGAACATTCCACTTGGCACGGGCGTCGGACTTTTTTATCCCCTGTCAACAGTTTCGTCATAAAGTATTGGAGATGTTTTTAGTTATGTTTTGACAGCCATCTTGTACGCCATCTTGATTATTTAAAAATGCTTAAGGATGTCAAATTTACACCTCTCGGATCCTTAATTAGTACTTACGAAATATGCAAAAACCACAAAGAATATTATGGGTACCGAGTTTGTAAATGGTTTAGTAAACATTAAAACACGGATTTAACTGATTTCTTGACGACATGAATAATAAATGTTAAAAGTTTGATAACGAGGTAAAGCTAACCTATTGGAAAGTTCATCATGCATTTTTGTTTTGTCCTAGGTGTACAAAAACAATTATAACAATGGTACCCATGTTTGGTCTGGCTCGTGGACTATAGGGTACCACACCACAGTTTACTTTCCTTCCCCACTCAGTTTCGGTAATCAGTCATAGGCTCTATACTTATAGGATTTGTATTCAGGCAGAATTTGAAGTGCCTCGGAACATCCTATGTTGAATAAAATAATACAATAAATTAAAATGTTATTGTTTGGGGGGGGGGGGGGGAGACGACATGTAATATCTTGTGCGCTTGTCGTTTCTGGGGAATCTTTTGAAGAATGCAGGTGTTCTTTTAAACGATTGCACCTCTCTTTATGTAAAGTGGCTGTCCTGGATTGTTTTTGTTTTTTTAGAAAAATCGTGTGTCGTAATGCAAAATAGGAACGGAAAGAAGTACTTCTTAAATGGCTTTCTTTTTTCGTGTTTGTGTATTACAGTTGAACTGTATAATTTAGCTGTCATTTCGTGTTTGTGTATTACAATTGAACTGTATCAATTAGCTGTTATTATGTGTTTGTGTATTACAATTTAACTGTATCAGTTAGCTGTTGTTTTGTGTTTGTGTATTGCAAGTTAAATGTCAACTTAACTGTTTTGATTTTGAGTATTAAAATTTAACTTTATTAATTTAGTTGTCATTTCATGTTTGAGTATTACAATTTAATTGCATCAATTAGCTGTTATCTCGTGTTTGTTTCGCAGTTCGAGGTTGTTGAAAGCAAGATGCTGTACATCGTGAGAAGACTGGGTCGGGTGGCGGCCATTTTTAAGGCATGTGTGATATATATTTGTTTTACTCTGTCATTTCCATGGGCCTGTCAAAACATATACTGCGGCATTGTGTGTGTGCGTATGTGTGTTTTAATCATTAGATTACGTTGATTAATTAATCATCGACTGTTTAATGTCAAACATTTGATAAATCTGACACGTGGTCTTCAGAGGACATTGCTGCATTTTCCCACAGCAGCGAGGTTTTTTTTATGCTCTTTCTCACAAACAGGACAACATATACCACGGATTTGATATACCAGTCGTGGGACATTGGTAGGGACAGGAAGTAATCAAGCGGGTTTGATCCTACGACGCAAACACCACGAGCGACTGACGAATCAAAATATCAGGTTAACACATGACGAAAGCTTGTCTAGTCAGAAAATGACCTTGGTTGATCGCAGATTTAGTACAAATATGTATACTTTATTAGCTGTAAACATACAGTTCATAGGTATTACACATATTAAATAACCGTGTACATGTACAATACATATTTCATTAAAAGGGAAAACAATTTACATTGTATGGAAAGTGATGAAAATATCCAATATAAAAAGTAGTAATAATTATCAATATCATTAAGAGTATGTATATACATTCCATTTACATATCATGTCTCTGTGTGGTTGCCCTTAGTACATATTTATACAGTGTTATTAACTGCTTTCCATTTAGTAATAGAGAATAGCTGTATTAGTTTAAAAAAGGATGATATGGTATAATGATATCGTTTTATGTACCTATATCTGATAGTATTGTAGAAAGGACATACTCATCTTCAACAGCATTCATATTACAATGTTAACATACTTTATCCTCTTTCTCAGTATTGATATATCTTCCAGTTTCGATTGCAAGACTATGCGCAGATAGTCTGTACTTACATAATATTTGTTTATAATTTCATGAAATTGCTTTTTATAAATAATAGTAGTAGATACTGTGTAGTGAAGTGTGAAACCAATAAACAATATTGTTTCACAAAAGCATTTTACATTACAAACATTGACCATAAGTATTTGTAATAGAAAATTCGATTTGACATTTTTGGTTTACGAAAGCCAATTTTGCCATCGAATGCGCTAAGCTATAACATGTAAATCCTAATGGAATAGAAATGTTTTCAATAGCGTTTTATTATAATTATGATATAAAACATGATTGTACTTTAATTACTTCCGTCTACTTTAATAATTAACAAAACATGAAAAATTATTGTTGTAATTTTTAGTTGATAATTGAGCAGTTTCATATTCTGGAAACCATGACACCAATAGACTACATGGACTTCAGGTAATTGTGAAATAATTTTATGTTTAATGTAAAAATTATACGTATGCATGTTATAAAATACTTATTAATCATTTATATATTTAATTTTTAAATTATATCTAATAGGTACGTTGATTTAGGACATAGCTGCATCTAAGCTTTCTGTCCAGTTAGTTGTAAGTAAGAGCAAAGTTAGTGTAGTGGTTTTACTCGCCCCAACCAAGCCGTACATATACTAATGTATCATTCTTGAGTTACATTCAGTAAAACGTCGTTATCTCGAACATTGTTATCCAAAAAACCCAGGATACTTTGAGATTAAGAAATTGCTCTATGGCATAATTTTCATCACCAGCTGCTTTTGTGTTTATCTCGAACCACCAATACCTTGAGCTGGTTGGTTCTGTTCTTTTAGCATCTATGTTTGATTAATTCTAATTTGGATGCTAATAAATGAGTTTTTGAATTTCCAAAATAATATGAATAATGTATATAGATTTACTGAAACCGACGACAGATAATAAGGAATATTTCATGTGTTTTTGTTTGTTTGTTTTTACAGATATTACCTAAAACCAGCTTCTGGATTTCAGAGTCTACAATTCAGATGTCTAGAAAATAAACTGGGTGTTGTTGAGGTAATAAAAATATGTTTAGTTCTTTGTAGCAAATTATGAAGACTTTGTGGCGGATCTGACATCATCTGGGGAAAACAAACGTTTATTTTAAAAAGCATTTAATATTATTAATTGGTTTCATCCTGCCCATCGAATAGAATTTGAAATGATGGGGGAAGGAGAGAAGTACTGCCCTCGATCCCCAACGTGATTCTGATATTTAGTAGCAATGTAACAGTTACATTATATTATATAGGACAGCGTAATATCTTTCTCTGTTGAATATAGCGCCAGCTGTTTCATTTCTTTGATGCATCTCTTGCACATTTATTTTCTCATCGTTTTATATAAAGGACTTGACAGTTGTGGTGGCAGTATTCATGACGGGTGCTACCGGTGGTGCAGAATATGCTCAACTTTCGCGAACACCTGATATAATAACTTTTTTTATAGTGATTCATGAGTCATCACAGCTATACTTATTCCAGTGAGTTCTGACCTGTGCTAGTTTTGATTTAGTAAACTAGTATTGGAATGGCAGTCCTCTTTATGCAAGAAATATCCAGTAAAGGATCTCCTCGGGAGTGGTTGCCTCCTATAGACGTGGCACTAGCTAGATATTCATAAAATCAACCACTATTTGCTAAATGCCCTTTCGACTCCGCATTGTGCAGAAATACGGCCATGATCACGTATTATGGTTTGGTCGTTCACATTTCAGATCTGAACGATAAAATAGTGATCAAATTTGTACACTTTAGGAGATACATTAGTGTACATTGTGGAAGAATTGTATGTTTATAAAAGCTAAAAACATGGCACATTAATAGTCATCACGATTTGTAGCTGTAGGCATTCCTAAAACAAACCCTATCAACTTTTTGGTTTTCATGCCATTTTGTTACCGCTGTTACCGAAAAGCACTAATCACGATATTTGACACGACTGGGTACCTCTGACACTCTCATCCCCATCCTGGATCCTACACAGTAACTATTAGTAGCGTATAAGCCTATCCTGAGGTAAATAACACCTGTTTAAGACAGTTTAATTTGCATGCTATAATCCTGTTTCATTTTTAGGAGCGTACATGTTTTGAATATTGTTTTTCTGTGTAGTATGTGAACTGTATTCGAGTTTTGTGTGATGTTTTCATCCGAGCGTCTTTATTTTTTTTTATAAATTAATAAACTACTAGTCCACTACCCTGTCAAAACTTAGCTTTGACGCATTTGAATGTATTATTGTTTTAGGATCTCAGAAGGTATAAAGATGCATACAAAGACGAGTTTATAGACGAGAAATCGAAAACCATTCTGGCAGAAAGTATCAACAGTCCGTCGTTGGCGGATCTGGTAGAGGTAAATATAAGCAACATTTTGCCGATGTCATCTTCAACTCACCAAGACAATGTCCAACATATTTCGATTTTTAGCTCCGCTATGACAGTCGTCAACGGAGGTTTTCTGATACCAATTTGTCCGGCGTTCGTCCGCCAACTTTTCCTTTGAAGTCTATCTTCTCGTACAGTTTTGATTGAATTGTTCTGAAACTTGGTACAATGATCCTATGGAGCATCCTTCAAAAACTAATAGAGATATATTTTGGCATTTTTCAATTTTTAAACGTTTATTAAATTTTACAAAAATTAAATTAAAATTAAGTATCTTCTATACTAGTCTTTTAATCAGATAGTTCTAAAACTTGGTATTATGATTCTCGGGGGCAGGCTTCACAGACTGAGAGATATTTTGGAAATTTTAAATTTGTGAAATTATTTACATTTTATAATTTTAAATATAATTTTAACACTGAAAATTTAAAAGTGTATCTTTCTGAAACTTGGTATTATAATTCTCTAGAGCAGTCTTCGCAAACTAAAACGGAGATATTTTTGAATTTCTGTTAAATGTTTAAATTTAAATAAAATTTAACATCCGGTGGTCTCTACTAATTTGCTACTGACAAGATTGAAAATTAAATAGCGGAGCTTTATTGGCCGATAGGCCTCTTGGTGTTCTATTCCGACCAATTTATATAACAATATAGTTTATAATTCATCAATATTTTATCATGACATAGTGTTAGTACAAACGGAATTGATTATTTGTTATTTAAATAACCGACTCCTGTCCCTCCAGCACACCAATACAATTGCTGGCATCTTCTGACACGGGGGGGGGGGGGGGGGGGGGGGATGTAGCTCAGTGGTACAGCGCTCACTTGATGCGCTGTCGGTCTGGGATCCATCCCCGTCTTTGGGCCCATTGGGCTATTTTCCCTTCCAGCCAGTGCACCACGACTGGTATATCAAAGGCTGTGGTATGTTCTATCCTGTCTGTGGCTTGGTGCATATAAAAGATCCGTTACTGCTAATCAAAAAGAGTAAACCATGAAGTGTCGACCGCGGGTTTCCTCTTTTCATATATGTGTGGTCATTAGCTTTATGTTCAACGCCATATAACCGTAAATAAACATATATTGAGTACGTCGTTAAATAAAAAAAAACCCGTTCCTTCCTTTTATCTGACACGTGGGTTTTTTATTTATGTGTTTTTGGCACATTTGTAACCTTTCTTTCTTTTAATAACGCCGCTGTAAATGTTTTTCAGAAATGGTTGGAAAATATACCGGTGTTAAATGACCACGGATTTGACATTTTGCAAAGCTACAAGAACGCATTCTTGAAGTGGACTAAAGACACCATACTCGACCCGGCGATGGTGGGTAATTAGCTTAATTAGAAGTAAAATATACAAAAGAATTTCAAACTAAAATTACTAATAAATGTCTTGTAACACATAGTGCCCTATCGATAGCAATTAGGTAGGGATGGATATTTTGACAATTTGTATATCGCGACATTGATTTCCCTATCACAATATGTATTATAGTAGAGACAAACCTGCTTTAGCGACCACCTGCATTTATCAAACATTTTTATTTTCCCAAATTAACTAATATAGTATAAAATAACCTGTATTAAGCAACCACCCGTCTTAAAAATCCACATTTTGATACTGACTTTGATGGCTGCTTAACACTGGTTTGACTGTAGATTATTTCAACAGTCGACCGATTTTAAGGGAGGCTTGTAACAAAATAAAGATAATACATGATGCAAGTTTGAGGTTATTATATAAAACACTACACATATTGATCACTTCGGTGTGCTAAGGCTTATTTAATAATGGCAGTCGCTTCCTTTCATCACATCTTTGAACACATTATGAAAACCAGTCGCATCTAACAAATCGGGATTTCGACTGACAACGAATATGGAATACAAATGAACGAGAGCGATCTGTAGTAACAACGTTACAGATTTAGATATTACCATGTGTATCGATACATTTAGGATGTATCGTAATGTGTATTTTGTAATCTTTTGAATCATATGTTGCTAATACCGATAGTACAGCACATCCTTACGATTAGGACAGACGATATTACGTACTTTTTTGTTTTGTAATTTTTCAATTTTATATATATTTTCCCAATCAATATATAATGTTATTCTTTTCTAATGTTAGATCTGTAGTGTTAATATTTTATGTTGTTTTAGGTACAGTTTGATAATGGTTTAATTACTTAAGTAAAATTCACTATACTTTCATATTCTTGTCTTTTGACCACATAGCTTATAGATAGATAGAATATATGTTTAACGATACCCCGGCACGAAAAATGCATCGACTATTGGGTGTCAAACTATAGTAAATCCAACATGAAGTGAAACACATAACTTAAATGCTCGTATCGACTTTCATATAGGTATATATATACATTTGATTTGCAATAGCCGATTTTCTTTGTGTTGGGTTGTTGTTAAGCATCCATTTATTCATTATTGATTGCACAAAGAAAATCAACATGTACAATTCAAATCAAGAATTTTTCATATTTTTCAAATCACAATTTAATTGTTCAGGACATCTAGGGATATATAACAGAAGTAAATGGATGTATGATGGGAATTTAAAGGGATACCTCGATGTATTTATTAATGTTTGTTTGTGAACTGTAACAGTGTCAATTTTTAAAAAGGAGATACTACATATCCCAACTTGAAACTAACAGGGTTCTAACGGACAGTTTGAATGAACAGGGCATTTACTCTCTATTGTATAATCAGGAAGCCAAGGTTCCAGGTGTACAATGCAATTATTTCATAGACAGTTAATAATGTCAGATAGATCTCTGATATTCCCAGGTGGCAATATCTTGTTTTATTTGTAGAACGAACGTGATGCTAAAAGGAAGGAAAAGATGATGACAGAATACAATAAACAAGCAGTAAGTACGACAGTTATTTTCTCATTTCCTTAGTAGTTCATGAGCCGAGACCCCAAATTTGACCATTTGGTACCATCCGAGGTCACCAAACTTAACTTTGCTTTTTTTGTTTTGATAGGGGTATGTATCTGGATCTCAAAACAGAATAATGGACTTTTCTACAGAGTAGATTAAGGTAGAGAGGGGGTATTTTTCTAAAATTTTAATGACGTTTCTCTGTATTAATCTGTTTGTCAATATATAGCTATTTTAATCGCACAAACTAAAATTCACTAGTCAACATTCACCAGGAATTCATTTTGAACTATTCCCAACTAATTAAGGCATTGCGACATAATAGTAATCAAAGATGGCCGCCAGTGTATAAGAAAATCGTAATTTATAACAAAGAAATCGTAATGTATTCCATTTTACATCAACTGGGAAGATATTTTTATATTATTACCCATATGGGCTCAAATATACGGGGTAATATTTTTTCAATCTCTGCACAATGTGCAGATTGCTTCTACAATCACTGATTGGCTGGCTTTAAAAAGACAAGATTTGATTGGCAATTACATACTGCTGGGACTATTTTTTGTTCATTCATGATTCCATTCATCGGTCAAACTATTACTACGAACTTCAAATATTTTTTTACGATACGAACATTTACGGAATTAAAAATCAAAATATATGAACAAATGTTTAAAAATGTTTTTATTTTATTATTTTGACTGGGTTTTTTTGGAACTGTTCTTTGGTGGATACTGTTGGGTGTGCACTGGTAACGGCGCGTATGAATATATTGTTATGGCTGGTAGAGCTTGTTAGTTGTTACAGCAGCGAGAACGTAAATATACTTTTAAAATCGTTAAAGATTGACAATGGGTAATAAAGAGAATATCCAACTCACTACGAGGAATTACAGATTATCTGTCCCTCGTGAATTAATGCTGTAAAACCCTCGCCTGAGGCTCGGGTTTACAACATTAATTCACTCGGGACAAATAACCCGTAATTCCTCGTAGCTCGTTAGTTATTCTCTAATTATTGAATAAAATTTATGGGCCAAGGTATTCATTTATAATGACATCTTGCTAACTGGCATATTGCATCATCATTTCAATCCAAGATGGCCATTAAAACAGTCGCCAAGTGGCCATATCTTACATTCTACATATATTCCCCAAAGAATAATTTATACTTCAAATACAGGGTTTTCTATATGGCAAACATTTCAGTTCTGGTATTCACTTTGTAATACAGATACATTTTATCACAACATGAATCCAAGATTCCAAAATATCACTTAAAACAATAATTAAGAAACAATGAAATCAACTGCTACATTTTAAGGGTTGTCACGGGGATTCTATAATTCCCGTAACTGAATAAAACACGATTATCAAAATATCTCTCCTAACTGTATATCTATTAGATCTCTCTGTAACAGGCGGTTAAACCCTAGTATGGCTCGTCTAGGTATGATCAGAGATACGATCTTATATAAAGTATATATTATTATAGCACGTTAGTTCTCTAGAAACACAACAAAAACACAATACACTTTGGAATCTGTATTAATCTACGCTGACAAATGTACAGCCGTAGTAGTTAATTAATAACAGCAATAATAACAACCCAGAACTGATCACTTAATTAGTTAATCTCTAGGTGTCTAGTTACACAATATGCGAATCACTTCACCGTTACACCACACCCACACGTGTGATAATTGAGAAACGCTTCCAGGAGAAGTTAATTAATAAAGGAATTACAACACCATTCCTAACTGGTTAATTTTTAATTAACCCTTACTACTCGTTCAGTAACGTGTGATAATTTAGGAACGCTTCCAGGGGAACTTAATTAATAAAGGAATTACAGCTCTATTCCTAACGGGTTAATTTTTAATTAACCCTAACTACTCATTCAGTAACCTTGTAACACAGAATTAATACTGGTACCTATCACAATAAAGACAATAACCTACAGTTTACCTAGGTCGTCTAGGATGACTGGCTAAGCTTTATATTACCAAATACTCGTATAATGTTAGAACAAAAAGTCTACGATTTACTTCGTCAGATGACCGAAGACACTGTCTAAAGAATATTGGTATAATACAGTATTAAAATATTTAAAGTCACATCAATCACATCAAGGTTATACACAGAGCAGAATTAAAAATATTTACCAAAGTCCAACGGACTACGTTCCCTCGGAGCCGTCCTTTTTCGTTCTCCTCGATATCTCTAAAAACTAGCTATTTATTATAAAACAGAATTCGCCTGGGGGTACAAGGCGGTACCTCCCCTATCATCTGATATTTCACCTCTACTAGAGTTGGTATATTTCTCTCTGATCGTCAGTCTGGCTGTCGCCAACCGCGAGCAATCTCCTGGCCATAAACAGCACTACCGGAGATATTACGTAACTACTAGCCACATGGCCTCCGCACCTGGCTGGGTGTGTATTAGGCGTACCGATCGAGGACTGTCGCGCAGAAGTATTACGTTACAAGTTGCCCATCTGGGCTTAAGTGCAATTAAACTGCACACGGCCCTCTAACACAATTAAAATCGCCACAGGCGAAAACAAATTTAAGCGCATGTTCCGTCACAAGGGTAACCAATCCTTTCTCCAAAAAATATCTAGACATACATATAAAGTTGCATAACATGAATCAAATAGTTCACACTGCTAACCTTGTTTTGATAAACACAAGGTATGTATACTTTATTTTTATATAAGCTGTAAAGCGTATTGGACTCTATTTCTAAGTTTGAAGATCATCGAAACGATTACGTGTACGAATTCAAATGAACGTTCAGTGGCGTAAATTACCGACCTCAGTCGATAGTAAAAGGGGAATAACTCTAAGTTGTTATCGAACTTTTCACACAATTTCCGTTTTGGTGTGTTATCCCCTGTCAACAGTTTCGTCATAAAGTATTGGAGATGTTTTTAGTTATGTTTTGGTCTCACTGCACAGATGTCATCTGCCATTGAAACCCATGTTAAACTGCCCAACTTCAAGTGAAGATTGCCCATAGAACGGGTTCTCGTTGGCACCAACAACATACACCATTGCGAACATACATTATATAAGCATTTATTTTCACTGCAAAATTGAGAACATTTCCGTCTCAGTTTTTTGCTATATGACCGCATCTGGCTGTAGTACCGGTCCGAACAGGTGGTTCATTAATCGATTCACTCCGGCTGTCACGTGCGCTATATACCCATGTCCCAAAAGGTCGATGCACAATATTACAAAATAACATGGGCAAAATACAGCCAGAAGGCTTACCATTAAACATACATATTGTTTTAATTCTTCACCATTTCCTAGAAGTGAATATGTGAACCATAACATGTGTCACAGTTAGGAACTATAGTGGACCGTGATGAATGAACTCTCACCCGGAAGTGATCTGTGTAGTGAGACCTTTGACAGCCATCTTGTACGCCATCTTGATTATTTAAAAATGCTTAAGGATGCCAAATTTACACCTCTCGGATCCTTAATTAGTACTTACGAAATATGCAAAAACTACAAAGAATATTATGGGTACCGAGTTTGTAAATGGTTTAGTAAACACTAAAACACGGATTTAACTGATTTCTTGACGACATGAATAATAAATGTTAAAAGTTTGATAACGAGGTAAAGCTAACCTATTGGAAAGTTCATCATGCATTTTTGTTTTGTCCTAGGTGTACAAAAACAATTATAACAATGGTACCCATGTTTGGTCTGGCTCGTGGACTATAGGGTACCACACCACAGTTTACTTTCCTTCCCCACTCAGTTTCGGTAATCAGTCATAGGCTCTATACTTATAGGATTTGTATTCAGGCAGAATTTGAAGTGCCTCGGAACATCCTATGTTGAATAAAATAATACAATAAATTAAAATGTTATTGTTTGGGGGGGGGGGGGGGGGGGGAGACGACATGTAATATCTTGTGCGCTTGTCGTTTCTGGGGAATCTTTTGAAGAATGCAGGTGTTCTTTTAAACGATTGCACCTCTCTTTATGTAAAGTGGCTGTCCTGGATTGTTTTGTTTTTTTAGAAAAATCGTGTGTCTTAATGCAAAATAGGAACGGAAAGAAGTACTTCTTAAATGGCTCCCCAAGATTTCCTTTTCATATAATATACAGAACAGTACTTGCCACAGCCTTTAACATACCTGTCTTAAAGCATTTATTGGATGAATGATAAAACACGTCAGTTCTTGTGACGTCATCTGTTTTACGTGGAGAGGGCCCTGTATTATTGTTCCTTAATTCTTTGTTTTTACTGACCTGTAATTAGTATAGACTACGCACGGCCTTGCTACATAGAATAAGTGTGGTAAAGAATACGTTTTGAACATGTCTGATGACATGCATACAGAAAATATCCAGCAAAGCAAAAGCTTTCGTTTGTATTTTTCAGGACATAATAGACGTGATGTTTGAGGATGTTGACAAAAAAACAGGTTTGTTTGTAATCAAGTATATCAAATATATTGCGTACTTTTATGACCTGGATCAAATCCTTAACATCAAGGCCCCGTTTTACGAAGCGACCGTAGCACTAAAATAACCTTTAGTACCTAGCTACCGTACAGATATAAGGTGATTTTAGCGCTAAGATCACTTAGTAAAACGTGGGCCAGCCTGCCCCCCCCCCCCCCCCCCCCCCCCACCTACCATAATGGGAGCCCGTACGCCTAATTCCGCTGTGAACGCTCGTATTAAGAAAAGTAAGACAGGAGTGTCGCCGTAGTACATTTGCATACATGACAATAAACGTAGTGTTGTGACCTGATTAATTTATATCTAATTTGCAAAGTTGTCAGATTGTGAAAGTATCTGATATGAAAAAATTATATTGTGTTATTTTATTGGATACGCTGCTGGATATTGTATCAGTTTGCCATTCAAGGGAAATAACTCTTTGTCACGGGGATCCTACAATACCCGTAACTGGATGAAACACGATTATCCAAATATCTCTCCTAACTGTATATCTATTAGATCTCTCTGTAACGGGCGGTTATACCCGCTTGTGGCTCGTCTATGTATGATCAGAGATACGATCTTATATAAAGTATATATTATTATAGCACGTTTAGTTCACTAGAAAACACAACAAAAACACAATACTCTTTGGAATCTGTATTAACCGACGCTGACAAATGTACTGCCGCAGTAGTTAATTAACAACAACAAATAATAACAACCCAGAACTGATCACTTAATTAGTAAATCTCTAGGTGTCTAGTTTACACAATATGCTAATCACTTCACCGTGACACAACACCCATACGTGTGATAATTGAGAAACGCTGCCAGGAGAACTTAATTAATAAAGGAATTACAACTCTATTCCTAACTGGTTAATTTTTAATTAACCCTTACTACTCATTCAGTAACCTTGTAACACAGAATTAATACTGGTACCTATCACAATAAAGACAATAACCTACAGTTTACCTAGGTCCTATAGGATGACTGGCTAAGCTTTATATATATATCAGAACGATTAGCCTACAGTTTACTGCGTCAGATGACCGGCAGCACCGTCTAAATAATATTGGTATAATACAGTATTAAAATATTTAAAGTCACATCAATCACATCAAGGTTATACAACAGAGCAGAAATGATATTTACCAAGTCCAAACGGACGAACGTTCCCTGGAAGCGTTCCAATATGTTTCTGCCCGATATCTCAGGTCAGGTCATAGGGTTTAACGTGCACATTCAGAGCAAGCTGTTGTAGCGCACGCCTGTCGTGGGCGCAAGTGCTTGCGGAGCAAGCTCTGTCGTCCAAGACAGAAAGTTGGGGGTGGGGGAGGAGGGACCGCCTGCACTGGCAGGTGCAAGGGAGCGCCAGTAGTCCGACCAGGATCAGTAGCAGGCGGGGGTGGGTGGTGGTTGCTATGGAATTTTGAATGGAGCAGTTAATATGCCAAAGAGAAAAGGTGCGCAGTTTTGATTTGAAGGAATTTTGGCGCGAACCGATATCTCTAAAACCCTAGCTATTTATTCAAAACTCTCAGAGACAGCGAATATCGCCTGGGGCACAAGGCGGTACCTCACGTATCATCTGAATTTCCACAGCGACCAAGACGGCATATCTTTCTCTTAGATCGCCAGACTCAATGATGCCAAGTCGCCAAATCACGGTTGTAAAAACCGCACTCGCGGAGGTATTACGTAACTACTGGCCACATGGCTCCGCACCTGGGCTGGGTGTGTAATAGAAGTACAGCTCGACAACCGTCGCGCAAAGGTATCACGTAACAAGTTGCCCACCTGGGCTAAGTGCATTTGGAACTGCACACGGCCTTCTAAAACAATTAATATCGCCACAGGCGAAAAGAAATTAAGACTCACATTTTCTAATCCGGACACTTTTAAGTAAACTATTTTATTCAGATTAACTAGGTTCTCCTGGTGTATAGGAGCCTATATACTAATGAATAGACATGTATGGTATAGATACGTATATGTATTTACGTAAATAGATATGTTAATATACAACCATATATGTATTTTGGAAAGATGTGTTTATGTTCAAGTATGTGTAATTACTATATGAACATGTCCATGTCTATACACATTAATGATACAATGTTTATACATCTACAAGTATTTTAATATAACAGCGATTTTTGCTTTAGAACATCGCCGCATGAGTTCAAAAGCATTGACGGGAGCGTTGATGATATCATTGTACCGAGAAGAACCCCGCTTCAATCAACCATTTCAAATGTTGACTCTTCTCAAGGAAGTTGACAGCCTAATGGCCAAGTGGAGAGGTAGGTTAACTACTATTGCAGGTAATTGCTCTTTCCTCCTTTTAACAATGTAGCATATGTTGAGCTAATAACTTAAGTATCTTGCGAACTTGTGTAAATCAAACATAGACGCTGGTGCTCAAGTGGAGAGATGGGTTGACTGGTGTACTGAAAGTAGCTCTTTCCGAGGTTCTTTCAACATTGTAACTAATAATGACTTAGGGGTCACATAAAATTCTATATTACTTAGAATTGATTTCAAAGAAGAAATAAGATGTCATTTCAATTATATTTGGTTAGAATTACATTAAAGTCTGAAAGTTCTATAATAACCAAAAATATTTATTAATTAGTTTGTAAAATTACATTTGAAAATATTTTTTTACTACTGTTTTTAAATTTATATTACTATTAATATTACTGCCAAGTCCAGTAAGGGTGACAGACAGGTTAAAGCATGACTTCAGAATTCGAATTGAATTCCATCCACAACAAAAAATAACTCTCTAGTATTTCAATGGATATACAATGAAGATATTTTATGTATTTTATGTTTTTCGTCGATAAACCTTAAGAAAACCACATTTTACGCAGAGTGGTATCACATTAGAATTTAAATATTCAAAGCTAATATGTAGCATCCATTCATTTGTAGTTATTTATCACATATATACTTGCTAAAATTAGCAAAGTATTACACATGCAACTGGAGCATGCACCTTTAAACGGCTTAAGATAACTCTTGTTTCAGATACTCACGTGTCGATGGTACATCGTATGATCGGCCAAAAACCTGGCGTGGGATACTGTTCTTCTGGGTACTTGTACCTTCGCTCTACCTGCAGGTAAAAGAAAAGACAGTTCACTTAACGACCTCTCAAGTTGAAAGTGTAATCTCGAGTCATAGGTGTTAGAAGATGTCATCAACTGGAGGTGGAGGTTATTATTATTAATTAACCGGCTTTCGTCGGACCAATGAATCCTTCTCCATGTTCTCAGATTCCACGCTCGCCGTGCTAGACACCATGCCAAACGTAAGCGTTTGTGTCGTTTTGACAGTAAGGGACGCTTGATGACTCGTCTGGACGCCAATCCCAACAGTTTGAGGCGGTTCCTCACCGTATTTGTAGAGAGCTGGCGATTGGGCAGCCACTCACGTTTCAGCGCTGTGCTTGTTGCAAACGGTAGACGCCGTACCAGCCGCCCCAGTGCTACGTCTCCATGGTTTGATGTCACACGAGGTCTACCTGACCGTGGCAAATCCTTCACAGAGTTGGTTACGGCATGTTTCCTGACGAGTCTGCTAATTACTGTGTAGTGGTACCCCAGCTGACGGCCGATGGCTTTGAACGTCATTCCTGCGTTACGCATGCCGATTATTTGTGATCTTTGATCCATTGATATTCTCCGTCGATTCATCTTCACTTATAATGATCGAACAGTGCAAGATGGCCACGTTAAATACCCAATTTGGGCATGCACCCATACTGCACGCGACGATGAGATGTGACACCATTGTCATGCTTGCACGATCTCATCCTTTCTATGGAACGCCATGCCTGTCAGAATCGTCATTGCAAATTCAGTTGCAATGCATGCAAATATTATATAAGTAATCATATCTGGGGGTGCTTAACTTTTTTCTTTGAGTATGGATGAAATGTCACCTGGACATGGGAGTCCACATAATGCTGTTAGTTCTACTGGTAGACCAGTAGAGCTAATTTTAATCATACTGTAAATCAGAGTAAATCAGAAACTATGGGGGTTAAGCTGCTCATTTCAGAGATAAAGGGTAGCATCTATGAGTACGCTAGTTACACATAGCATTTGAGTACTTTTTTCCAGGTTCCCCATACACATTTCAAGCACAAGGCTACTTGACACAGTGGCATAAAAGAAATAAAACTGCATACGTTTTGCCGAGATAAAACAATTTTTTTTTTTTTTTACAACAGACACTCACATTTAGCACTAATTTATTAGGGCTAGTACTATCTATATTATACTGCATCGTTTTGTTTTCTTTCAGCGACAACTACGCCATATTTCCTGATCTCATCAACATGCCCACCTACCTGATGCCACGTGTCTACTACCCACAGCTTCCTGAGACACTAAAGCAGAAACTTGCTTTTGCCCATAACAGCCAAACCTGAGAACAGCATAATCACATAAATATTTTGCTATTCTTTATATACCTAAAATAGTGGTCAATCATATCAATATTATGGCGTCTGGTGTGTACAAACAATAGTGTTTAATCACATTCATGTTATGTGTACATTAGTATTTACGTGTATTAATTAAAGGGGCATACCCTAAGTTTAGTTAATCTACAAACCTATAACACATTTTGATAAAGTTACATTTGAGTGAAACACGAGTCTCTGACTTTGAAATGGTGAAATACCCTCTAAAAATAGACTAAAACTTGACTCCAAAACTCTTACTTCTCAGAAGCACGTGCATTTTTAAAAATATGAGAAATACATTTTGTGATATTAAAAAAACCAGGATGACCAAAAACAATTCGAATGTATTGAAATTTATAATGTAAACAATAAAATGTAAGTAAAGTATGATTTAAGTTATCAAAAACGGTTATAATAGTAAAACATATGCGTTAGTGTTTAAAAACTAGGGTATGTCCCTTTAATATTAATATTATTGTTTTCTCTGTTCCTAAAATAGTGTTTAATCATATCAATATTATGGTTTCACCTGTATAGCTAAAATAGTTTATCCTATGCAAGATTGGACTTTATGATCTCAGTGTAGTCCTACAGACGAGACAGGAGGGATGAAATTTCTAGGGGAGTGGCGGTCCTCCTACAGACTTGGATATGAAAGTAATCACGACTGCCTAACATCCTTTCGACTCTGTCTTGTGCAGAGATATGATTTTGATGTGGAAATACGGTTTTGTTGGTCCTATATTACTCTATGGTTGTGAAATTTGGGGATTTGAAAATATTAATATATTAGAAATTGTACATATCCAGTTTTTATGATATTTAAGAAATTCAAGAAAAAACACCCCTGTATATGAAGAGTTTGGAAGAAAACCACTATTGTTTATACTATCCATGCGTATTGTGTGGTTTTGGGCTTGTCTTTTAGCAGATAACTGAAAATATTATTTCATGACTATATACAATGTGAAATAACCATAAATGGATTATCAGTGTTATTTTATAAGTTTGGCCTAAATAATATGTGGGACAAACAAATGTTTAGCTCAGAAACACGGTTAAAGACATTAGTCAAACAAAGACTCTCAGACCAATTTTTACAGAATTGGCAAAGAGACATTTCAAAATCCAATAAAGGTTTAACTTACAGACTATTTAAACTTAGTGCTTGAAACATATATCAATACACTTGATAAAACTATGTGTAATACATTTCTTAGATTTCTTATAGTTCACCACGTTTTATCTATCGAAACAGGAAGATGGACCAATATTTTATATGAAAACAGAAAATGTATCTATTGTACTACTGACAATGCTGGTGATAAATTTCACTACTTATTTATATGTACCAAATTTACAGAAGATGTAAATATGTCCACAAATATTATTTTACAATACCAAATGCAAAAACATGTGCAGCTTTTTAATTGTAAAAATATACGCACCCTAAGATTTATAACTATATATTATCAACAAACATTTCTGTTCCTTATAGGGTGTATACTACCAAATCAAATCCCATAGACGACAATAGTAACATATGTGGCTAAAACTCCTACCTGCAACGTATCAACCGACATAAACGCTACGGATATAAATACTACCACCGCTTACACTTAAAGTGAATCAGAAAAAAATGGGGGTCAAGCTGCTCATTTCTGAGATAACGGGTAGCGTCTATGACTACCCTAGTTTCGCACAAAATTCGAGTACTTTTTTTTACAGGTACCCCATACATGTTTCAAGCACACGGCTACTTGACACATTGGTACTAGATGAAATAAAATTGCACATTTTTTTTACCCACATGAAACTATTATTTTTTACAACCAACACACTCACATTTATAACCAAACACAGGACTTGTGGTGTTCACTTCTCTATCAAAAGTTGGGTGCACCTCGAACTTTGACCCAGCCGGGAGTTATTTGGTTTAGTACTACCTATACTGATAACATACATTTTTCAAAAAGTGTCCAGCTATGTGTCTTTATGACAACCAGGATCTGGTGTATTCTGACATAAACTGACAACCTCACTGAAACTCTTGTTTCTACAGTGCAACCTAATATAATGTACACCTCAAAAAGCATATATATTGCATATAGTTTTGTACAAATGCAATATGTCATATTAAACAACAAAATGTTTTAAAATAAAACTCCTGAAGATATTTACTTTCAGTTGGGTGTGTGTACTCAGGTATATATGTAGAGACAACAAAGATAGTCAGAGTACCTCTACCCCTTTTAAAGAATTCCATTAAAACACATGCACTTGATTGACCCCTAGATTATGAAGACCTTAACAGGCACATCAAAGAAATATCAGTATTAAAAAAATACACTGTCTGAGGAAGGAAACACAAACATGACTGTACCTGTATGAAGTAATGACTTAATGTCCTGAACATTAGTGTTGGGAGGAAATCCTGTATGCTGGGTGTGGGTGTCTTTAAGTTACCAGGTGTGGGAATTTCAAATCCATCGGCCATGCTGATTTTCATAATGAACCATCAAAACTATTGGCAGCCACCAATATTCCTGATTATATTTTATTTATAGCCTACTGTAGTTGGAGGTTTTAATAGTTGTGATATCTGGAATAATCATGCAGCTTTAACACATTTATTTTTGATTAATTACTGAAAAAAACTATTTTTAAATGACAAAATTACCCGAACATCTATTTTCTTGCATTATTTTCTAATCCGGATGAATACAATATGTACATTAGATGTATTCCTACAATCTGTAATCCAGCATTTTATTTAGCTAGTAACATTAGGTAATACAGCTTTAACAATAAAATAAATTATCAACTTAATCCAAGGCAGATAATCAAATCTGAAAAAATTGGTTCTAAATCTAGTATAAACTCAAAATGCTTTTCCTGAGAGCTAACTAAGTGATTATTAAGAAAAAAAAATTATCTGGAGATCTAAGTATATGTTTAACAACCTTATTGTTATGTACAAATAAGAACAGAAGGCACAATAGAGACAACAAATTTAATTATGTTTTTGGTAAAGTTTTTCTTAAAATTTACTTAAAATTTTGCATAAAACTACAAATTTGTCAAAAATATAACTTAGCACCCTATAAATATGTCAAAATGACAATAAAAATCAACTTCTTTACAAATTTGAGTTTTCAGAATTTCATACATAAAAAAATTAACAATGTTAATGAAAACTAAAGACATTAACCCACTATTGGCACATGCTATTTTTAATACAAAAATAAATTGCTATTAAAATCTTAGTTCAGGTTGCCTATATATAATACCATATTTAAGAGCAGTTGTATATGGCAAGTCAAATACCATGTAAAAATAAATTATTGAAATATTTACAGTATGAATTATAGGCCAAAACCAACTTTTCTTCAGTGCTAACTTTGATTCAAACTCCATTCAGAGCCATGTACAGAGATTATTGTCACGGTCAAGGTCATTGTGAACTTGCATGATCGAGTGATGGCTAATTAATCAACCAGTATAGTTTAATTAAATAAAATGACAAAATCATAATATTTTTTATTATGCACTGAATATGTGCTATAGGGTGTATACTACCAAATCAAATCCCATAGACGACAATAGTAACATATGTGGCTAAAACTCCTACCTGCAACGTATCAACCGACATAAACGCCACGGATATAATACTACCACCCCTTACACTTAAAATGAATCAGAAAAAAATGGGGGTCAAGCTGCTCGTTTCTGAGATAACGGGTAGCGTCTATGACTACCCTAGTTTCGCACAAAATTCTAGTACTTTTTTTTACAGGTACCCCATACATGTTTCAAGCACAAGGCTACTTGACACATTGGTACTAGATGAAATAAAATTGCACTTTTTTTTTATCCACATGAAACTATTATTTTTTACAACCAACACACTCACATTTATAACCAATCACAGGACTTGTGGTGTTCACTTCTCTATCAAAAGTTGGGTGCACCTCGAACTTTGACCCAGCTGGAAGTTATTTGGTTTAGTACTACCTCTAAGACTTCATTATTTACACTTTATGAATTATTTTCAAACCCTGTCATCTTGATGCTGTTATATTATACATGTACATATGCATTACTCAAATGCCATCAAATGATGGCCCGAGTGCAATAAAGTTCTGTTTAGTCTGTCGTTCAGACTTAATCATATCAATATTATGGTTTCCTCTGTATGCCTAAACAGTGATTAATTATATCAATATTATGCTTTTCTCTGTATACTTAAAATAGTGTTTAATCATATCAATATTTAGGTTTCCTTTGAATACCTAAAATAGTGTTTAATCATAGCAATGTTATGGTTTCCTCTGTACATAAAATAGTGACTAATAATGTCAATGGTATGGTTTCCTCTCCATACCTAAAATAGTGTTTAATCACATCAACATTTAGATTTCCTCTGTATACCTAAACTGGTGTTTAATCATGTCTATATTTAGGTGTCTTTTGAATAACTAAAATAGTGGTTGATCATACCAAAATTTAGGTTTCCTCAGTATACCTAAAACAGTTTTTAATCATATCCATATTTATGTTTCCCTTGTACACCTAAAATAGTGATTAGTCATATCAATATTTTGGTTCCCCCTGTATACCGAAAATAGTGATTAATCATATCAATATTATGGTTCCCTTTGTAAACCTAAAATAGTGATTAATATCAATATTATGGTTCCTTGTGGTGTGGATCTACAGTAGTGATTATCATATTAATGTTATGGTTCCATATTTAAACCTAAAAATAGTGATTAATATCAATATTATCGTTCTTTGTGGTTTGGATCTACAGTAGTGATTATCATATTAATGTTATGGTTCCATATTTAAACCTAAAATAGTGATTAATATCAGTATTATGGTTCCTTGTGGTGTGGATCTACAGTAGTGATTATCATATTAATGTTATGGTTCCATATTTAAACCTAAAAATAGTGATTAATATCAATATTATGGTTCTTTGTGGTGTGGATCTACAGTAGTGATTATCATATTAATGTTATGGTTCCATATTTAAACCTAAAAATAGTGATTAATATCAATATTATGGTTCTTTGTGGTGTGGATCTATAGTAGTGATTATCATATTAATGTTATGGTTCCAGATGTATACCTAAAATAGTGATTAATATCAATATCATGGTTTTCTTTCTAAAACTAAAATAGTGATTACTCATCAATATTGAGGTTTCCTCTGTATACCTAAAGAAATTATTAATCATATTAATATTATGGTATGCTAAAAATAGTAAATAATTGTGTCAATTTTATACTTTCTTCAGTTTACCTAACATAGTAGTGTTCGGTCCAAACATTCGAATATTCGTCCTCTAATTTGCTATTCGAAATATTCGAATAGTATTTTCAAGTATTAGAATATTTGGAATTGTTAGGTCCTATGGGGAAAATGACTCAAATGAGATGGATAATGTGGGTTTTTTTAATTATAAGATCGGTCCTGCGTGCGGCATGCCAGGTGGATTCAATTGGGAACATAAAACATGTCTCGGAGTTCCAGAATAGAGTATTAGTAGTGACATCATGCGAGTGGATTAAAGTGAAAACTATTTTCGATAGCTCGGGAATGAGGTTCATCTACAATAACCAATATGTCGACTTCAAATCCTACACTCTCAGTCGAACTAGCAACGAAGTTGGACGTAATTTCGTGCGCTCTCGACCCCCCCCCCCCCCCCCCCCCGGGGATTGATGGCTAGCTATGGCTTGCTGCTAGAGTATCGCGTCGCGCACACCGGGTCACGGGCAACCGTGACTTTGGTATATGGGGACGCGGCTACAGCCAAGAGGAAGAGAACAAGGAAGAGGAAACGTGCACCAGGGGCGGCTCTAGCGGGGACATAGCTAGCGGCGGTCCCGTCTGCGTCGCCGCCCCCACCACGACCAATCCGGACGGAGCGACAGGAGGCGACTCGCCAGCCAGCCGCATCGACTGTGCAGATGCGGGAAGTGGAGCAGCCAACCAGTGCACCGCGACATGCGTCACCTGTTCCCGCTCGTCTTTCGTCTGCGTCGAGACCCCCACCCACGGGGGACTCCGCGACGGCGACTCTGGATGTTGGGGCTGTCAAGAGGAAGGCCGTGACCCCGCCGGGGGACCAACCAGCCAAGACGCGGCCTTCTACTTCCTCTTCGGGGGACTGGAGAGTGGCAGCGCGGAAGATCAAAGGCCAGTACTCTAAGTACTTGGTGGGAGACGTCACGGACCCCGACAGACTGCCAGGCAAGGTCTACGAGGAAAACTTCAAGACGTTTCCCGATGGCCACCAGGTCGCCATCCACACGGTCAAACTACGAGGAGTGGAAGCTATTGTAGTTACGTCGCGCCGGGATGATCTTTACCGACAGGGATTCCTCAGCCATGACATGGATAACAACACCATCCACAGAATCATGAAGATCGTCACCGGCGCCCAGTACCCACAGATGGTCCACTGCCTTAGCACCCACAGCTACAGGAGACTGGTGCCTCACTTTGAGGAGAGGAACATCATCACCTCCCCGTAGATCGAACTTTAAACTTTTAGATCTGCGTTCAAAATTTTATGTCGAAATTACTTTTTTTTTTTTTTTAAATATTATTAAATATTCCGATCCTCTCTTCTTTCTCATATTTAATTTTGGACTGTCCTAAAATGCTCCAAATTATATAAATATTCGACCGAGCAGTCAATTCTTTTTTATTTTTGGCTTGTAACCTTTTTATTTTTTTTATTTTATCTGTTAACTTCTTTACTAATTGCTATTTTCAAAATTCTGCCCAGTTTCAACCCCCCCCCCCCCCCCCCCCCCCCCCCCATCCATCCCGAGTCAGGCCACCGATCTTATCGGAGGTCGGACTCGGGATGGGCGTGTTCGAAACCCTAGTGGTATATATGGGCACGTTAAACTAGTTATCATCATCATCATCAAATCCTATAAACAAGAATTAAGACAAATATCTGCCATAAACAGTCCAACAGTAGTTTCTCGGGTATTATAAACTTTCTAGGGGTCAATTTTATACATTATTCAAAATGAAATTAAACTTCGAAACCTATTTGACGAGATTATCGTACCAAAATAGATACTGTATAACTAAATTGCCTACGTCAAATTTAACATTACAAATATTAACAGTTGGATGGTTTAACGTTCCCAAAGAAAACATACTATGTAAATTTTCTAACACTGATATTGGAAATGAACAACATTATGTATTCAGTTGTAAAAATCAAAATATTTAAAATAGTAGAAGAATATATATTTTAAAATATTATAGAACTAATCATAGCGTGTTTAAAATGTTCTTTTTGTGTAATGTACTGTAATTGAAAAACCTTACCGTATTTATTAAAAAAAAACCCCACATCTTGATGTGAATTGATGTTTCTCCATCGCACATTTGAACTATGTTGATTACATACTCGGTGTTCATTGCTAACTATAGATATTCTGTGTTGATGAATGTTCTTGTCAAATCTTTATATTCTGTAATGTAATCATCGGCTATTGAATGTCAAACATTTGGTAATTTTAACATATAGTAGTCTTAGAGAGGAAACCCGCTACATTTTTAAATTAGTAGCAAGGGATATAAAATATGCACTATCCCACAGACAGGATTGCACATACCACGCCCTTTGACATACCATTCGTAGTGTACTGGCTGGAACGATTTATAGCTCAGACGCGGGTCGATCCCAAACCAACCGCGCATCAAGCGAGTACTTTACCACTGGACTACGTCCCTCCCCTCGGCAGTTTAATATGCGTCTCGAAATCGTTCAGAGCTGAAGCTGCTGAGAAGTCAGAATGCTATATTTTCTAGCCAAAAAAAAAACAAACAAAAAACAACCACCCCAAAAACCATTGACCAAGATAACAAAAGAAGCCCACAAAAACATATGGTTTCTATGGTGACTGGGAAAGGACATCATTACTATCTCGATCGATCAACTTACTATCTCGATCGATCAATCAATTTTTATCTCGATCGATCAACTTACTATCTCGACCCATCGACTTAATATCTCGATCGATCGAATTTCGAACTCGAGGCTTTCCGTCAAGATAGGCGACTGGGATACCGTTATAGGTTATACTATACCATATAAAATCCCATAAGCAATAACGTTAATGTTTGTGGTTAAAAACACTATATGCAATATATCAACAAAACTATAACATTCATCCATCACATGATGCGCGGTCAGTCTGGGATCGATCCCCGTCGGTGGGCCCATTGGGTTATTTCTCGCTCCAGCCAGTGCACCACGACTGGTATATCAAAGGTTGTGGTATGTGTTATCCTGTCTGTTGGATGGTGCATATAAAAGATCCCATGCAGCTAATCGAAAAAGAGTAGCCCATGAAGTGGCGACAACGGGTTTCCTCTCTCAGTATCTGTGTGGTCCTTAACCATATGTCCGACGCCAAATAACCGTAAATAAAAAAATGTGTTGAGTGATTCGTTAAATAAAACATTTTTTTCTTTCTTTCCTTCTTGGGCCAAGAGATGTCATATACTTTTGTTACATTTGCTTAAATCGTTCAAATTGTTTTTTGTTTAACGACACCTCTAAAGCACATTAATTAATTAATAATCGGCTATTGGATGTCAAACAATTGGCAATTCTGACATGTAGTCTTGAGAGGAAACCTGTCACATTTTGCCATTAGCAGCAAAGGGTCTTTTATATGCACTTTCCCAAAGAAAGGACGCCACATACAACATATTTTGATATACCAGACGTGGGTCTCTGGTTACACCATTTAAAGGCATGTGGACATTTTGAAGCTGTGCCTGCCCAAACAAGTGGGATTTTTGCTCAGGTTGTAATCTGTTCGTTTGAAATGGACTACGATGAAGGGTCGATTATTTGGGTGAAGCTATTGAGTTTTCCTCTTCCAACCAGTGATTCATGAACGGCATATCATAGGAAATAGTATGAAATATGCTGTATAAAATGTGTATACTTTGTATGTACATGTATGTGTGTGCGTGTATCTACTATCTATGTATATGCATGTATGTATGGATGAATGGATGCAGGCAGGTAGGTGGGTGGTTGGTACGCAGGTACGTACGTACGTATGGATGGATCGATGGATGGTTTAAAGTTTGTTTTGTTTTAACGACACCACAAGAACATATTAATTGATTTATTAATCATCAGTTAGAGTTTTAGAGAGGAAACCCGCTACATTTTCCCCACATTAGTAGCAAGGAATCTTTTGTATGCACTATCCCATAAACTGGATAGCACATACCACGGTCTTTGATATACAACTCATGACTCACTGGCTGGAACGATAAATAGTCCAATGGGTCCACCGACGGGGATCGATCCTAGACAGACCGCGAATCAGGCGAACTATTTACCACTGGGCTACGTCCTGCCTCGGATGGATGGATGCAACCATGCATGCATGTATGTTTGTGTGTTCATGCGTGCTTGTATGTGTATCTGGTTATATAAATGTGTTTGCGTATGAATATTTAGCTATGTCCCAGTTATGACGATACATTAATGTTGACCTTCATTTATATTTATAAGTCGTACTTGTCTAGCATCCGACTTTATGATATCCCGGTTCATCTTTCACAAAAATATGTTTTGATCACTGGTATATGTGTATGATATCTCCCTTCTTCGTCTGTCTGTCTGTCTGACTGTCTGACTCTTGTCTGTCTCTGTATGTCTGTCTGTCTGTTTGTCTGTCTCTCTCTCTCTCTCACTCTCTCTCTCTCTCTCTCTCTCTCTCTCTCTCTCTCTCTCTCTCTCTCTCTCTCTCTCTCTCTCTGCAAATATCGTCAATACATACATGTATTAGGAATAAACGTTGTATTATGTGAGCCACTGGCATAATACATTATTTTTACTCCTAATATATGATATTGACGATACCGAAACACAGAAGGGTAATAATCTCTTTATTATATAATCTCAAAGTTAATACATCGTGTCTTTGCAAACTGCATACACAACTTTAATTCCAGTCAGCCATTACTCGATATTCAAATGAATGAATGAACGAATGAACGTTTAACGACACCCCAGCACGAACAATTCATCGGCTATTGGGTGTCAAACTATGGTAATGCAAACAGATAAGGTGATGATCAACATCAATATAAGAATTCAAGATTTAAATAAAAACAGTGTAAAGAACTGTGTAAAAATACAAATATCACAGATAGATACTGACTTTTACTCAAAATTTCAATTTTGTGCTGTATTGGCCATTCTCAAAGAGAATGTTACACCCCTGCACCACGGTGAGGTTACAGCATCCGCAGGGGTCAAATGAATGAATGGTGCCGTGTCTTAAAATCAACTAGTACATGAATTTTCGAGAACGCTGGGTAGTTTTCAATGTAAAGTTGCTCTATTAAGCATTTTTTGTTTTATGAGTATGAATGCATGCATCAATTCTGTAGTGTCGCCATAGCACGTTTAGTTACATGACTGTTACATACATAGATATTAACGCACTGATGCAGGGGGTAAGTAAATCCTTTCTGGCCTTACAAATTGTCCCATGCCGTTGTTGGGACTCGAACCTGTGGCACCGAATCGCCCGCAAATTGCTGACTAACCACGATGCGTTCTGATGAGCTATCCAGACATCTATGTATGTATGTATGTATGTATGTATGTGTGTGTGTGTGTAGTATATATATATATATATATATATATATATATATATATATATATATATATATATATATACACACACACACACATTTGTTTCATTCAATCCCACATTACAACTTGGTATGAAATACGGACATTACTACGCTAGTTGTGAATTAAATTTGATGTGTTCCCTTATTTCTTTCCAACAGTATATTTGTCATGTACTGTCGACATTTAAGGCTTAGCCTTATAACCGTTCACACACCCGTTTTCAAATGTCTGGTTTCGTCACAGCCGTGCTGGTAACCTAATATAACTACTTTTTATAAACCAGGATGTTGCCCGACAGACTAGGTATCTGTGACAAGCGATACGGCTGACGGGAGTACAATGAGCACTCAGTTTCCATCTACATTTACTCGTATTCATATCTTGTTCGTCTACTTTTCGTGACTCCACTGTCCAAAGGAAACCAAGCAAGACCTAACTGTAGGAAAGAACTGTTTTCTTTAACGACGCACGCAACACATTCTAATTGGGGTTATATGGCGTCGCAAATGATGAAAGAGAAAACTCGCCGCCATCACGCCATGAGCTATTCTTTTCGATTAGCTGCAAGGGACCTTTCATACAGACAACATCCTACATATAGGATAGTACATACCACGGCCTTTGTCACACCAGTTGTGGAGCACTGGCCGGAAAGAAATAGCCCAATGGGCCAACCGACATAAAAAGTATGTCACCTCGTAATAGTTTTAATCTACCTGCAACAAAATAAGGTGTCACATGGTATTTATGATTTAAGGAGTCTTTTTTTTTTAGTAACCTTCATTTTAGCTGAAAATCGCAGTCCATTTAAGAAAAAAATATTTTATCCTGTACCGGTGTCAACCTCAAGTGTACACCGCATATCAAATGTAGACATGGGTGGGGGATTGATCGAGCCTAATACTACATAAAAAGTATATTAACTTAGTGGGAATAGATAATAGTACAAATAATCAGTAATGGGTGTTACTACCAATTAGACCTGCATTTTGATAACAAGACAATGTCTTTGTCTCTGTGTTAAATGTTTGTGGCGGGGGGGGGGGGGGGGGGGGGGGGGGGGGGTTGGTCAGAAATATAAGAATCTACACAATAGAAACAAACAAACAAACACAAAATAAAACATAACAAACAGAAAACAAAACAAACAGAAAACAATACAACTGCAATTTAGTGTAAAAGAATTTTTGATTCAATGAAACAGTAAACATTTCATATCATCAAATTCAGTTACATTTTTGTTGTTACTCCAAAGATATATACTAAATATACTTAGTTGGATAATAAACCAAATTTAATGTCAATGTGTGTGTGTGTGTGTGTGTGTGTGTGTGTGTGTGTGTGTGTGTGCTTGCTCGTGCGTTTGTGTATAATATGTAATTTATAACTTCCCTTAAAGATATTGTGTCATGTAAATTGAATAAACTTATTGTTGTTAGCAACCGGACTCAGTGGCGCAATGGTTAAGCCATCGGACTACAGGCTGGTAGGTACAGGGTTCACAGCCCGGTACCGGCTCCAACCCAGAGCGAGTTCTTAAGGTCTCAATGGGTAGGTGTAAGGCCACTACACCCTCTTCTCTGTCACCAAAAATTAACATGAATGAAAGAATGTTTAACGACACCCCAGCACGAAAAATACATCGGCTATTGGGTGTCAAACTATGTTAATGCAAACAAATAAAGTGATGATCAACATCAATATAAAAATTCAAGATTTAAATAAAAACGCAGTGTAAAGAACTGTGCAAAAATACAAATATCACAGATAGATACTGACTTTTATTAAAAACTTTAATTGTATCCCGAAGAAAACAAGGGGATTTGTACTGTATTGGCCATTCTCAAAGAGAATGTTACACCCCTGCACCACGGTGAGGTTACAGAACGCGCAGGGGAACTATTAACAAACTAACTAACAACTAGCCCACTGTCCTGGGCAGTCAGCCCAGATATCTGAGAAGTGTATCCAGGATAGCGTGCTTGAACCGTAATTATTTCTCGCTTCAGCCAGTGCACCTCGACTGGTACATCAAAGGCCGTGGTATGTAGTATCCTGTCTATGGAATGTTGCATATAAAAGACCCCTTGCTGCTAATCGAAAAAGAATAGCATATGAAGTTGCGACAGCGGGTTTCTTAGATCTCAATATCTGTGTGGTCCTTAACCTAGTTGTTCTTCGTGTACTGCTGGATTTTTATATAGCAATGACCTTAAGTGGTCATCCGTATAGGTGGCCCATCCACAGATAGTAAGCTCACGAATGCTCTTGGAACTTTATGGGTCACCTCGTAAGTTCAACAACAACATCTTCAATATAACAGCTTCAACATCTGGAGATCATCATACGTTTCACCCACCTGTTCCTTTGGATGGACGAATGGCGGACTGTTCATAGACATCACCATTCCTCTCCTTTCACACCCCATCATTCCTCCCCATACCTATCCCAACAACCTTCCTTCATATACATTATAAACTAACAGGCAAAAGAAACGTATCACTTTTAAAATACGTTTATCTGAATTAAAGATACTGCAATAAGTTTGAAAGTAATGAGAAAACATTCGCCAAAACACACCCTGTGTTTCCAAAAAGTCATTGTTTCCGGATTTAGTGAATTTCGTGCTGTCATGAAAAATGTGAAAAACAGCATAATTTGAATTCGTTAAAAATGCTCGTGCATGATTGTTGCATAAATACCGGTGTGGGACAAAGCAAGGAAGCAGTATCAAAAAGAGCATCAGAGAGATGCCGAGACTTACCCAAGCAGAACACAACAGAGCTATCGGTATGGCCGATATGGGGGCCTCTCAACGGCAGATTGCAAGAACCTTCAACTGCAGTCAAGCCGCCATCAGCAACTTGTTGAGCCGTTATCAGCAGACAGGCCAGGCACAAGACCGTGCAAGATCGGGAAGACCAAGGGTCACAACGCCAGCTGAAGACCGCTACATCCGGACAATCCACCTGCGGAACCGATTCGTGACGGCGATGTCAACGTCAGACGAACAGTCTTACAACGACTCCGCAGGGCTGGTATCAGAGCTTTCCGCCCCTTTCTATGGAATGGCCTTGACCCCTCTACACCGTCAACGCAGATTACAATGGGCACGAATTGTACGTCGGTGACTGCGGCGTGATTGGGAAAGGGTGCTGTTCACGGATGAAAGTCGCTTCAACTTGTTCCGAAATGATGGCCGAGTTCGTGTTTATCGACGTAGGGGAGAGCGACTGGCGCCGAAGTGCATCCAAGATGTGCACCCTTGGGGCGGTATTTGCGGTCAACGGACAGCAAGGCTTCTCATCATCCTTGTAAATCTGACTGGTCAAAGACACAGGGATGAAGTGTTGCGACCTGTTGTAGTGCCATTCTTGCGTCAACAGCCTAGGGGTACCCTTTCGCAGCAGGACAATGCACGACCTCATACAGCTAGACTTGTTCAGGATTATCTCAATAACGTTAACGTCAACGTATTGCCTTGGCCATCATGTTCTCCAGACATGAATCTCATAGAGCATCTCTGGGATTATCTTGATCGACAGTTGAGACAACGCGTACCTCCCCCAGCAAATCGACAGCAGCTTGAACAGGTTTTGTTGGATGTTTGGCGCAGAATTCCTGCTGACGTCATCCGGCGACTGACGACATCCATGAGGTGACGTGTTTTTGGCGTGTATTGATGCAAGGGGTGGTCACACACGCTACTGAGGACATGTCTTGTCCCAAGGTGATAAGTTTCTTTTGCCTGTTAGTTTAAATAGTGTACCCACAACAGTTGTATGGATAACCTGGGAAGGATGGAGTGGGGTGGGTGGGGGTGACGCCGTGTCAGGATGCGTTAGGGCGAAGGTGGTCGCGGCCGTTAGGTTTACCTGGTAGGAGGCCTCCCCCGCCCACACCCCTGGCGCACCCTACCCATGAAAATCCGGCCCAGCAATTTTTGATACTTTCCTGGTATTGGAACGTCAGCAACCTGTCCGCGAAGCCCACACGTTTGCGAAACGTTCTTCCAGGGCCTAATATATAAATGATATTAATATATAAATGATATTAATTAAATACATTAATTAGAGCACCGGCCAAAGATGTCACAATTGGGACATTTTGGCTTCAACATGCCCCTCCATATTCGATGCATATCAGCAAAGCTACGTATGGATAATGCTATCTGCTACAGATACAGACGTAGTTGCCGTAGCTATTGCATCAGTGGGTGCACTTGAGAGATGTGAACAGTGGGTGGCTTTTAGTACAGTGTATACATACCTGCTCACATAAACCCGACCAAATTCATAGGGTAAAGGGCATGGGGATTAGTTTTTCTCCAATTTGGGAAAAGAAAACAATGACCTGTACATGTCGTGGCCTGTATTTATGTGTTTATGATTACCTAGATGAATGTCATAGTTTGGTTGATATATTGCATATTGTGTTTTTAACCACAAACGTTAACGTTGTTGCCTATGGGATTTTATATGGTATAGTATAACCTATAACGGTATTCCAGTCACCTATCTTGACGGAAAGCCTCGAGTTCGAAAGTCGATCGATCGAGATAGTAAGTCGATCGATCGAGATAGTAAGTCGAACAATCTAAAAATATTAAATCGATCGATCGAGAAAAATAATTTGATGTGATGTCCTTTCCCAGCCACCGTAGGTTTTTATACGAGTTCCCGTCGCATATTTGTTTTGGTCATATTCTTTTAGTGTTTTTTAAACTATAAAAACACCCCGTTAGTTTTACGAGTCAGATGTTGTTTAGTTGGTATTCGAATATTCGCTGGTCATTTCCATCGAATATTCGAATACCATTTTCAGGTCGAATACCGAACACTATAAAATAATATATTAATATATGAAGGGTCCAGGAGAATGACCTGTAAGGTAATATTTTTGAATTTTAAAGTTTACAACTCTGCAGTCGTGGAATATTTATACCTAAGAAAGCTAATTTACCAATTAATTTTAATGGCTTACCATAATTTGAGGTTTTAATATGGTTTATCATTGTGACATACACGACCGTTATAATACTGACTATATAATTGGACATCATAGGTTATTCCCGTGGACTCTTCATATGGTTTCACCGGTATACTTTCAACTGTGATTAATCATACCAGTGTTTTGAGTTCACCTGTAGACTGTATACGGGCATTTTCACGTAAAAGATTGCAAAAAGGTCTGACGAGGGTCCAAAAATAAACTGTAATTTTGTGGTGAAAAATGTTATTGATTTTAAAGTACATAGAGAATACTAAACGAGTCCCCGTGAGAGACCGTTTATATTACAACGAGTGTGTTTTCGATCGTACATCACGAGCGGAAGCGAGTGATGTACGATCGACAACACACGAGTTGTAATATAAACGGTCTCTCACGGGGACGAGTATAGTATTCTATTTATTACAACGCGCTACATTATTAATTTCAGTCGCCAAATATATTTTTTGTCTCTCACTAAACAGGACACTGAACGTAAACAAAACAGCGGAGTGATTCAGAGCGCATAACCCTTCTTTGCATATGCACTCTTTTTATACTATTAAAGTATTTATGCTTTCGCAATGTCATAGAGTCCCTCCATCCCAAAAATAAAAATAATTAAAACAAATAACACACACTAGTAGTAAACAGAATATTAGTTTAATAAACTATAATATAACAATCACTATTCAAAGTCCATCATTGAGTTTTCTGCAAAACGTTTAAACTTTCAAACTTCAAAGCGCGTCGGTCTCAGTGTCACGTGTGAGTTTTCGACGTTTGGGCTTGCTTTCAGGAGATTCAGTTTCATCGTTATTGTGTTTACAAAAGTTAATATTTATGGTTCCACCATATATTGGAGCAGAAAAAATTGAAGACAATTTGCCAAGAAGATTTGTAGAAGATGTAGTACAAGAATCAATCATTTTCGTTGAAGTTGTGTCTGTCGAGTGCATTTCCAAAGCACGTGACTGGTGGTCCGATACCGTGTCGTTTACACAGATGTGGCTAGAGTGTGCCATTTTAACGCTGCGAAGACACATAAGCGACAGCAGACGTGAAACATTTCTTTTCAAATATTTTTGTTTATTTATTTAATAATGTAAACTATTCTTGTTTCATAACGAAAAACAAAGTTTTATATGTAAAATGTATTTTTTTTTTTTTTTTTTTTTTTTTTTTTAATTAATTGCATCTAGCCACGAACGTAAAGTTTTAATGGCATGTTGTTTATGAATGAGTTAAAGTAGTTCCGTGGATCATGTGATCGGAGGTCATGACCTCTCAAAAAGCATATCTCACATTGTGGGATATGAAAAATCTCTCACGGGTATCTCCGTCACCGCGGTGTAATAAATATATACAGAAACTAGAAAATGTATGAATTGGAGCTTAAATACTTGTACATTTTTAGTTATGTGGAATTCTATTCGGACATATTCATAAATAGTGAAAAAAAGGACAACCTTTTTTATTACTTTATATAATGCAGATGCGTTTGAATGCTGTAAAATGTTAATACTGGTAGTTCCTCTTTCTTTGATATACTTTAGTTTCACAAGCAAGGTTAATTTGTTAGACAAAATGTAGATTTTCCCAACACATGTTTTGATTCAACAGATTTCATTAACATTCTATTAAAAATAACAGTTCATACTAGTTACCAAAACACGTTTCTACAATCCATAGGTTTAATAGACCAACTGTGAGTATTTTTGTTCAAGTATGGTCAGGCATTGTTTAGTTAGCATTAGTGTTCGGTATGCGGTCTGAAAATCGTATTCGAATATTCGATGGAAATGAGCGAATATTCGAATACTAACTACAATGTATACAACAACTGACACATCAAACTAACTTTTTTTTATGATTTGAAATATGTACTAATTACTTCTAATACACTGTTATGAAACTCCAGACATCCTTTATGTTCTCGACTGAAAAGTTAGTTTTGTTTAACGACACCACTAGAGCACATTCATTCATTCATCATCGCCTATTGGATGTCAAACACATGGTCATTTTAACAGTCATAGTGAGGAAACGCGCTATTTTTTTTTCATTAGTAGCAAGGGATCTTTTTATATGCACAGACAGGATAGCACATACCACGACCTTTGATATACCAGTCATGGTGCACTCGCTGGGACGAGAAATAACCCAAAATTCTGTATTGGTCATTCTCAAAGAGAAGGTTACACCCCTGCCCCTGCACCACGCCATGCTGAAATATATTTTTATATGAGGCTGTGGCTAGCTGAAGATAGACCTCGTGGGATGCAATTTTCCACCTTTCAGATGTACAAACAAGCAAATCTAAACCAGGCGTACTTGAGCCACGAGACAGAAACATATACTACCTTAGAAAAGGCGTCTAATCTCAATCATAAGTTTAAATTCCACCCTGAATTAATTCTACAGTTTTTAAAACACTTTGATTTCTATACCAAATTTTTAAATATACTTATCTTGAATTGTACACAGCTCTTTACACTGTGTTTTAACATAATTGTATACATAATATTTCTATATACATGTACTTACCTTTTTATGACACCCAATAGCCGGTGTGTACTTTTTGTGTTGGAATGTCGTTAAACATTCATTCAGTCAGTCAGTCAGCAGGCCCGTAGCCAGCCATATTTGCGGGGCGGTACGTTGAGATATTGGGTGGAACTAAATTTATATCATGGGTGCCGAAGGCACTCGAATCGAGCGCCCGAAGTGCGAGAGAGGTTAAGGGGGTTCAGGGGCATGGTTCCCCGGAAATTGTTTAAATGTAGATGCTTAGAGGTGCATTCTGGAGCTATTTGTGATTGGTTTTTAATATTTTATTTCAGGTATTTTGAGGTGGTAGCGCGTTCAAGAGCAGCAGTAAACTTTAACTACATTAAAACTGTAAAACCGTTAACATTGATGAATAATGTGTTTAACTGAGTATATTGCATATGTGTAGGGGTAGAAGAAACGTAAATATATGGAACGTGCGTGTGCTTAAATAGGGTACATCTCGTACACTATTTTATGATAATTTCCAAATACGCCAATATATACTTTATGTCTGATCCGATCATTCATGTCCAAGGTAGAAATCATCAGTCGTGCAACTTAATTTCACGCTTATGTTCAAGTATGTTGTTGAAAAACATATTTGGAACGTCTAGTGATCAGTTTAATTAGAAAACAAGATTTCCCATCTTCATTCGTCGATGGTGCAATGTCGATAATTCGGGCATTTAAAACAAAAATCCTCTGAATTCGGGCAAAACTTAGCCTCCCCACCCCAACCCCCACTCCCAGAAAAATTGGAGCCCGTACGCCTGTGAGTGGCTGAATGATGAGTATAATGTTATCATTAACAGACAATGATTCATAGTTTGTAAAAACAGGAATCTAGAAAAATAACAATTGGATCACTAAACGCTCGCATGGTAAAAAAGACCCCATTAATGTGTTTAAAGTTTGGTATTGGGCATAGCTTTGTTTTCTATTTGGTGCATTGACGGCACCGGAATCGCTTTCGTGAATAATATTTAAGTCCGTTGCTCCCCCTTGATTGTTAATTCGACAAGGGTATTGCAATCGAAGTTCCACCAATGACTTTATTCGAGACGGAATGGAATATATGACATGTTAAACATATTAACGGTACCGGTACCAATCATGGGAGAGACTAAATCGTAGACACTGAGAGTCGTCAGCTAGTGAGAGTCTACTGAATATTCATGAGCAAACGGTTGATCGACATCGAGATTTTACGATATCGAGTAATGTCCTGGTGTATATATATATATATATATATAAATCATTCCAACTGTAAATATTAATGTAAAAAGTATTTAATAATATACAGTGTGGTTAATAAATTGTGTAATTGAATGTTACGTAGCGTATATCAATGTCGTTGTTTGTTGTTTTCCCAGTCGAGGCATGAGATTTTTAATCCAGATACCGACTCCAAACCCTGAGTGAGTGCTCCGCAAGGCTCAATGGGTAGGTGTAAACTACTTACACCGACCAGTGATCCATAACTGGTTCAACAAAGGCCATGGTTTGTGCTATCCTGCCTGTGGGAAGCGCAAATAAAAGATCCCTTGCTGATAATCGGAAAGAGTAGCCCATGTAGTGGCGACAGCGGGTTTCCTCTCAAAATCTGTGTGGTCTTTAACCATATGTCTGACGTCATATAAGCGTAAATAAAATGTGTTGAGTGCGTCGTTAAATAAAATATTTCTTTCTTTCTTTCTTCTGTGTGATAATCCCGCCGATATTTTGATGAATTTTACACCAGTGGTTACGGTTATCTAAACGTCAAAATTGTAATGCACGTCTGTACAACTTAATTTCATAAACAAATAAACAAACAACAACAACAAAAATCATTCAACAACTACAAAATATATAATATAAAATAATTACTGTATAAATGAGTTCAGGTCAAACCGATTAGAAAAATGTTGTCCACTACTTTTAATTATAATTATTTGTAATAACAATTGTCCTAAATAAAAATAATAACAACAACAATACAACAGTAGTTACGGTAGGTTTTTGGAAAATTATAAATTTAAGATTTCAGTAGGTTGGATTATAAATACATTATCTCACTACCAAGTATACATGAAGTCATCCACTGATGTAGTTAACAAATTACACACTTCTTGGCTAACGTCTATTTCCTCAGAGTAAAAATCTACTTTTGTAGACACAAAATTAATCAGTTATCTAAGTGATCAGAGCAGATTTCTATTTCTTTATTTTTTAAAGTATGATTTTTATTAAATAGATTTGAATAAAGTACCACTGAAGGTTCATTTAATATACATATACATATACATATACATATACATATACATATACATATACATACATACATACACACATACATACACACACATACATACGTGCGTGTGTGTGTGTGTGTCTGTGTCTGTGTGTGTGTGTGTGTGTGTGTAACCGGCCTTGGTGGCGCAGTGGTTAAGCCATCGGACTACAGGCTGATAGGTACAGGGTTCGCAACCCCGTACCGGCTCCAGGCCAGAGCAAGTTCTTAAGGACTCAATGCATAGGTGTAAGGCCACTACACCCTCTTCTCTCCCCCTAACCACTAACCAACTAACAACTAACCCACTGTCCTGGACAGACAGTCCAGATAGCTGAGGTGTGTGACCAAGACAGCGTATTTGAACCTTAATTGGATATAAGCACGGAAATAAGTTGAAATAAATGTGTGCGTGTGTGAAAATACATATGTATAAGTAAACACTGGGGGTTTTTTTTAACGACACCACTAGAGCACATTGATTCATTGGATGTCAAACATTTGGTAATTCTGACATATAGTCTTAGAGAGGAAGGGAAATGTTTTATTTAACGACGCACTGAACACTTTTTATTTACGGTTATATGGCGTCGGTTCTTAGAGAGGAAACCCACTATATTTTTTCATTAGTAGCAGGTAATCTTTTATATGCACCATACCACGGCTTTTGATATACATGTACCAGTTGTGGTGTACTGGCTGTAATAAAAAATAGCATAAAGGTCCAATCAAAATGGATCGATCCTAGACCTACCATGCTTTACCACTGGGCTACGTCCGGCCCCTCCAGTGTAGACACTGAAAATTAAATATGAATATGAATTATTCATCAACTGTCTAACTGATCAGGGTAGATTTCCATTTTATTACATATGTGCATTTACATTTCTATTAAAATTATATTATTATTTTTTAAGTAGATGTGAATAATCTTACTGTATGTTTACTACCGATGTCAGTGGTAGTTTTCAGAAAAACAGACCCGTAACATTTAAAAAACGGTGGATTTTATGGTACTTAACTACCGAGGGTACTTTTCCTTTAATATGGTATATTGCATTGCATATATGCTGGCCAATGTATTTCAGCTAAGTAAACACCTTCTAATGTAGACATGATAATTCAATATAAACATGATGGCTTAATCCATTATCTAACTGATCAGGGTAGATATTCTTTTCATATCTAAAATTTAATTTTTTTTTTATTTTTTTTAAATAAATAGATATGAATAACCTTACTGCATATTTACTATCCATATCAGGAGTGGTTTTCAGAAAAGATGACTCTTAAAATTTCAAAAGCGTGGATTTTACCATAGTTAACTACCGAGGGTACATGGATATCATCCACCGAGGGTAGTTTTCCCTTTAATATACCCTCTATGTAATATAAATTACATTACACATATGTTGGCTAATGTATATTTCAACTACGTAAACACCTTCTAATGTAGACATGACAAGTCAATATGAATGTGATGGCTTAATCTATTATTTAACTGATCAGGGTAGATTTTCTTCCATGTGTGAAAGTTTGATTTTTTTTCTTTTTGATTTTTTTTGGTTTTGTTTTTTGTAACAAGATGTCTGTAATCTTACTACATATTTACTATCCATGTCAGGAGTGGTTTTCAGAAAAGGAGACTCTTAAAATTTCAAAAACGTGGATTTTACCATACTTGACTACCGAGGGTACATGGATATCATCCATCGAGGGTAAATGGTCAGTTTACTAATGAAGGCAAAAGATCACCAACAAATGTTCAACTTCATCAACGTTTATTAATAACGAATAAAATTTAACAGGTTAACATCTCGTTGAATGTATATATGTTACAGTCAATGTGTAAAACCAGGCAATCTGTATATTGCCTAAATATTTCAGGCAATATACACATTGCCTGACTTTTTAAGGTAATTTCTAGACACTTGCCTGAAATGAAAGATCCACCATTCATTGACAGCAATTGTTGTAAAGGTAAACACAACTAGTGACAAAATGCAATATTATTTAATTCGCTACGGATTTGAGATTAAAACAAGTAAAAATCTAAACCAAACACATAATTGATAATTAATCACAAGATGCACATTATTAAAACAATTTGAATATTTTTGCTACAGTTTTGAGATAAATACATTAAAACATACATCACATACATCATTAAAACAATTTGAATATTTTTGCTACGGGTTTGAGATAAATGCATTTAAACATATATAGATGCAAATCATTAAAACAATTTGAATATTTTTCGTACGGATTTGAGATAAATGCATTAAAACATACATCACATACATCATTAAAACATTTACAAACCAGCACTTTACACATTTATTTATTTAGACAGGTCAGACTGTAGTGGCATCTGCTATTGCACTTTACACCACACTAATAGCACAATTACATTTTGCGTAGCCCTGACCTCCACCCAATGACTCATCTTTCACTGCATGTCTGAGTCCCACCTCAATGTCGGTACACATGTCACTTAAAGTATATAACTTTTGGTTACATAAATCAAACTGGTTCCTGCTGTATCGTCCTTTACGTATTCCTGCGTGAACTGCAATGCAGTACAAGTCATTTTGATCTCGATCAACAATCACACCCATGGTGTTACGAGGATCCTCTTTACCAAGGTCTACCAAAGGGATAGGAATGGTCACGTTGTCTCCTGGGTTACCAGCAACATGCTCCAGACGACTTAGTTTGACCATGCGTTCTGCTTGTGCCATCTGACCATCAGTTGCTCGCTTACGTTGAATATAGATGTTCTCTTGCTGCACTGAGTTGAGCTGGTTGGTCTAGATGTAAAATAAAACGTTGTTAAGTATTGATAATACATATATCAGTTTACTTTTTATTACATGAAAAACCACCGAGAGAAAAATCTTGTCATCAATTAACCAAAAAACCTGTTATATTAACATATTATTAATAGTACTAATTGTGGCATAGTGGTGAACTATTTTTGTTGTGTATGAAAAAAGTAATAATATGCACAAAGTACAGAGTGGTTCATTTGAAAGTAATACTATACGGTGATAGCATACATAGTGTGCCATATAGTGACGAACAGTGTAAACATACCTGACAAGGATTCGGGAACAACATTGGTGACGTTGACTGTGTCCTGCTCAGATCCATCAGATTCTGCAGCATCCATGTTTGATGAACTGTCTGTTATAGCATATGTTGCAATGAGATCCTCTTGTAAGACAGAGGTACGCAATTCAATTCGTGCATCAGTACCGAATAAAGCCTTGTATGGCGTCTACTTGATACCAGAATGATAACTGCAGTTTTTCTGGAATTGAACAAATCGCAATCCCATAGGCCAGTCTGTTGAGTTGTTATCACCGAGCCATGCAATCAACATATATTTCACACCACAGTTCAGTCGTTCAACGGATCCTTGACTCTGAGGGTGCCAGGGCTTGCCGTGAACCATGAGGAGATCGGGCCACAGAACCTTGAGTTCTGTGATGACAGATGCTGTAAACTCGCTTCCATTATTATCTAGAATCTGAGGGGCACCGAGGAGCAGAAATATGTCCATCAACTGAAAGGCTACTTCTGCTGCACGTTTAGATGTTAGTGGGCGCAGGACACATTATTTTGTCAAATGGTCTTGATAGACCATGGTCCACCTGTCTGGCGCCTTTGTCATGGATTGCATATCAATTAGATCCACACTTGCCCTCTTGATCCAAAATCCTTTGATAATATCGGTCTCACGGTAATCCCTTTCGTCGTAGCACGTGTTCGTGTGTTTTTTTGGCACTCAATGCCAAGAGACCTGAAGAGTTCAATGCTTTCCCTCGTAATGTTTGCATATCTAGACAAAAACATAACCATTTTGTCGCGCGAACACCATGTCCAGTTGAAATGTGAGCATGCTTAATGATGTCATACATTTCATCAATGTTCACAAAGTATATTGGTTCCTCTGCCGAGTTGGCACGCTTGTGAATTAACATTGGAGTATTTCGTACCGTCCTAGAATGTAGTATTGTCTAGCAGTTTTTAATTTGACCGAACAAGCTTCCTTCAACTCATCCATCGTTTGGAAATATTCCTCTTTCAGTATAAGCACTGACTTTGTATCACTGGCCTTCTTTGCTAGAAGTAATTCCTTAAAACGAACATCCATTAACTCTGCCATTGCTGAGCAATGATATGCCTGCATGTATGTACGTATGTATGTATGTATGCCTAAAAATGACTGTCAGGTTAGATGTCGGGAATGAACGTGCTTATATCAATTTAATGTTCAAGCACGCTCGTTGCGAGCACGATTTCTGACTAGGCCACAACTGTGCTCACAACGAGAGGGGTGGGGAGAGTTTGTTAAAAAAAAAAAGAAAAAAAAAAAGTTAAATTAAAAACGTTTATACAAATGATTAGATAAAAATACTAATTAATGGTTAAATAAACTTTATTTACAAGGAAGTTAAAAAGTGTTTTTACAAAGGGTTAAAAAGGGTTTCTACAAATGATTACGTAAAAAGTAGAATATTGACAATAAAATATGTCTGGTTAATCTGGTATTTATGTCGGAGGAGAGTAGACGGGAAGGTCTGCCCCATTTTTAATTCATTTCCCTAGGCCGTCCCATCCACCACCTCCACCATAATGGAAATGTTAAGAATGGGAAAGTGGAGATTGATGAATGATATCTCCATATTAACCATAACATGAACCCGCATAAAACTATGTGATTGGTGCTGTGACTTAACTTAAGTCAAAAGAGCTATCACCTAACTTTTAACATCCATTTAAAACAATGAGAAGGATAAAAGAAAAAGAAAAAAGAAAAAGAAAAAAAGAGGTAAATAATACAATAACAATAAAACAATAATAATAAGAAAAAAAAAGAAGAAAAAAAAAGATTTTTTTTTTTTTATATAAACATGTCATAGTAGTAAATTAAAAGGTGTTAATGTAAGTAGAAAGGGGAAAGGTGGATTATATTTTAGTGTCCAGTCGTATAAAAGTAAAGTAAAATTGTGGGCAATATTAATGTTAAACCCCCTCTGGAATCCCAATAAGGATACCAATCCATACGAGATGTAGTTCCAATAGGGGTCACATAATTATTAAAATACCTAAAATAATTTTGTTTTTATTAATCACATATGGTTAAAAACAAGTCAAAAAGTTAAAACATATAAGGATTACTAATATACAGCGTATTACTCCTGCCAGAGAGATTAGAAGCAGTGTAACCCTTGATAAATTAAACGTATAAAACACAGCATAAAACATAGAACATAACACACACACACACACACACATATATATATATACATGAGAAAAAAAACACAGAAAAAACAACACACACACACGCATGGGGGTGGTGGGTGGTGGTGGTGGTGGTGGTGGTGATAGAAGAGGGGCCTCAACAGGCGAGGTAAGGGGACCAATGCGAACAGTTAATTTTCAATATACATAGTTTAGATTTTAATCGCTGTATCTGAAACATATTTTAATAAGGCTTTAAAAATAATATGACTGTTAACGTTATCAGGACTAAAAGATTAATAGGATTAAAAGATATATTTATATCAGAAAACGTTTTCTCTAAAGCTTCACTGTGTTCTCGATAAAGGTCGCATTTGAATAAATAGTGACCAACATTTTCAACAACATGGCATTTATCACATTTATCAGATTTAGTTAATCCCAACATATGCATAGTGTCCTTTAGACCCACCGAATGTCCGACTCTAAGTCTAGTTAAAGTACCAGTATTTTTAACATTATTTAAGATAGGACCAATTGTATGAACTTCAGGTTTAAGGGAATAATGCCAGGGCCTTGTTTTATGATCCCAGTTATTTTGCCATAGCTGAAAAATAGAAGGTTTAGCTATGGAAAAGAGTTCAGTAACCCCTAACTTTACCAAAGGGGATATTTTAGTTTCTAGTAGGGATTGTTTGGCCAAACGGTCCGCAGTTTCGTTTCCCGGGATTCCAACATGAGCTGGTACCCATTCTAATACAACATTGAATCCCAGTTTGGTCAAATCGGTAATAAGTATAAGTATAGCGTTAATAAGATCTTGTCTTGCGTTTTTACCACTTTTTAAAGCCTGAAGACTACTAAGACTATTTGTAAATATTACATAATTACCAGGTGTATTTGATTTGATCCAAACTAGGGCTTGCTGGATGGCAGCTAATTCTGTTGTAAATACAGATAAATTGTCAGGTAATCTGATGTGTGAGCCTATTTGAGAATTACCATCACCATTAATCACAAAGGCCATTCCGGTATTGCCCGACGTGGGATCTTTCGATTCATCTGTATATATATGAGTGTAATTATTATAATTATCATAGCTGGATGCCTGGAAATTTTTTTTTTTTTTTTAAAAGTGGTATATCAGTTTTGTCTACTTCTTTTTTGATAAAAAAAGGAATACATGTATTTGGTTGAATTAGTTCCCAGGGATTGGTATTTTGGCATTTAACACTGACTATGTGGGTCTCCAATATACCAGCCTCATCTGCTATTTTAGATACAAAAGTAATGAAAGAGTCGCCCAGATTTTGTGTTGACTTTGATTTTAGACCTATAGGGTTTAAATTGTCTGGAGTAAGTTGTGAGACAGGACTGTCAGGTGTAAGACTTTTTTTGTTTAACCAATATTTAAGACATAGGCATTGTCTTCTAATTTCAAGGGGAGGTACTCCTAATTCGGTATATAAACTGTCTATAGGGGTGCATTTAGGAACTTTGGCAATAATTCTAAGTGCTTGATTTTGGATCCTATCCAACCTTTGTATGGATGGGAGCACAACAAAAGGCTTGTGCCCCATATTGCAGTCTAGATAAGATGTGGGCATTATAAAATTTAAGCAAGGTTTTGTGGTCGGAACCCCAATCGGTCCCAGAAAGCTCTTTTAAAATATTAATAAAATGATTACATTTAGAAATTATTTCAGTAATATGGGACTTAAATCTAAGATTATAGTCAAATGTAATACCGAGGAATTTTATTTTATTGACTTGGGCAATAACCGTCCCATTTAGATTTAAGTTTAATTTTTCGCGGGAAGGAACTAGTTTATTATGAAAGAGTATACAAACAGGTTTTTTTAAAGAGATTTTGACCCCTCATTGATCTGCCCAAGACTGTAAATTGTTAATATCCTTTTGGATAAAATGTTTAAGTGTGCTAACCATGCGACCGGCTCTCCAAAAGGCCGTAACATCGGCAAAAAGGCCTAGGTTAAGGGGAATTTTAGTTTTGTTTGTTTCGACAGTATCAAGCATATAAGAACTCAGATCATTAATGAAAATACTAAAAAGGGTGGGGGCAATAACTGAGCCTTGTGGAATGCCGTTATCCAAGGATAGTTCTTGGGAAAAATATCCATTAACATTAACTCTAAATAAAATTAAACATTTGTCCTCGAATTCCTAATTTATAGAGTTTAAGCAATATGCCATGTCGCCATGTCATGTCATACGCCTTTTCTATATCAACGAAGACACCAACCACCTTGTTCCCGTTGGCAAAAACCTGATTTAAATGGGTTTGGAGATATGCCTGCCTGTCCATACTGTATTTATGGAGAAACACCTTTACCCTGGCTTCTAATCCGTTGCAAAAACATTCATATACCATATTCAGACATGCTAACATCAAAAGTTATCATGAATACATGTTCAACGGGCTTCTGATCCATTGAACAAAAAATCTATTTTAAGGTAATTAACCGTTACGATTATTCTTTCAAAGTATAGAATTAATAGATTAAGACAGGTTAACATCAAACGTTATCATGAACGCATGTTCAACGGGCTTCTAATCCATTGAAAAAAACAATCTATTTTAAGGTAATTAACCGTTACGATTATTCTTTCAAAGTATAAAATTAACAAATTAAGATAGTGTGAGATTAAAAGCAATATTTTGAATCTTAATTACTTTGATGTCAAGCTTTTCGTCAGTGTTTTGTTTTTAGAGAATGTCTTTGTGGAGATTTTTATTTGAAATAAATTACATAATTTTAACTAATATACTGCATTTTGTCACTAGGTGTGTTTACCTTTACAACAATTGCTGTCAATGAATGGTGGATCTTTCATTTCAGGCAATGTGTCTAGAAATTACCTTGAAAAGTCAGGCAATGTGTATATTGCCTGAAATATTTAGGCAATATACAGATTGCCTGAGTGAATCATTTACTTTACAGATTGCCTGGTTTTACACATTGTCTGTAACATATATGTGTATATGTATATGTCTCCTTTAGTAATTAAATAATCAATAATAGCTATATACTAACACTAAATTATTCCAGGGCTAAATAACTAACAATATATTCTACTCAATGTATTTAACAAGTCAGGTGGTGACCTTAAAATACTTTAGTTCATAGAGGTTATTGCCAGAGTGTTTTTCGGTATCATCAATATCATATATTATGAATAAAAATTGTATTATGCGAGCCTCTGGCGAGGGTAATAATCTCTTTATCATATAAGCTCAAGCTTAACACAACGTGTTTTTGTAAACTGTACACGCAACTTTAATTCCAGTCCGCCATTACTAGATATTCAAATGACGTAAGAATATGTGGCGCGGTGTATTTTTGAATGGAAATGATGTCAAACTCTAATGACGTTATTTTGGATGTCCTTACATCAAAATAAAGTTATGCCTAACGTTGTTTTTTTTCTGAACGCTGGACAGCTTTCAGTGTCAAACTGCCATTGAAATGTTTTTATTTGATGACAATGAATGCATACGTCAATCATGGAGTGTCACCCAAGTACGTTTGCTTAAATGTCAATAAACCTAGTGCCAAAAGGTACACGAACAGTGATCACCGAAGACTTGACAAAAGACAACTATATGCATTTGATTAAAGTGAAAGACCATCCGAATGTCGAGTTAGCTTGGACACGTGACGGTTTTATGTTTGCCAAGCTAAAAGCTAACGGCAGAATCACAAAAGTGCTCAGTATGAGAGATGTTCAATAACCGCATTAGAAAATAATACTAACAAGCTGCGTAGTGACATTAGGGAGCTTAAACTCATTAGGACTGTTACAATAGACAGTTATGTATATATGTTTAAGTATATTTAATTCATATTGTAGTGACATTTTATAATATAACTAAAATCCAAAAGTTTAATGTCTAATTATTACTATATTTACCTATAAACATTATTATTATTATTATTATTATTATTATTATTACTACTATTACTATTATATGGCTCAGTATAAACAGATATACAAACCATACGCACGCAGATTACATGTGAAGTATTATATTTATTCAGTTTCTAGGAGGAAGCTACTCATTTTCAAACGAAATCTGTTATTCAAAGAGCAACGTGGTCAAAATAACATAAGATTGTTGTACATTAAAATACACTTTTATCCTTTATAAAATGTTTACAATGAGGTAAACATTTACATCAAATATAAAGTACCTGTGGCTTTCATATAGGATGATTCATTAATATGGTTAGTAAGTTTGTTTTAACAACTGCAGTAAAGTTACAACATTTCATCAATATCATTTCTGTCAATAATGTTAACATATCAAATATTTATCTATGTATTTATATTTATTTATACATTATTATTCTAGTTTAATTATACTTGCGTGCATATAGAATTCTGCTTCCAGAATCGTGTTATCACTGGAAGGTTCTGTAGATTCATAGTATTATCATCATTATCATCATCATCATCATTATTATTATCATCACTATTATTATTATTATTATTACTACTATTATTATTATTATTATTATTATTATTATTATTATTATTATTATTATTATTATTATTATTATTAACATTATTATTATTATTATTATTATTAACATCAACATCATCGTCATAGAGTGACTCATTAGTAAGTTGGTGGCTTGCGGTCATTTGCCCCCCCCCCCCCGGACATTTGCCCCTAGGACATTTGCCCCCCTCCCCCGGACATTTGCCTCCCCGGACATTTGCCCCCCCCCCCCCCTGGACATTTGCCCCTTTTAATACGAAACAACATTAAAACATATTCAATAAAACAATACTACATGACATAATTACAAAGCACTTTTTCACAATGGCCTATGCCCTTCAGGGTGGTTTTCACTTCAGTCTGATACAATGGCCTATGCCCTTCAGTGTGGTTTGCAGACACTTATCACCAGCAACATACTGGTTACACATGGTGACCAACCGCTCCTGTAGCTGTTTGGTGTTGCGACGTACTCTCTTCTTGGGGGGCTGGCCAATATCACTCAGTCGCAGTGTTCCCTCTACAGTGGAAAAGTCCTTGCGCAGACATTCAATTAGAGTGGCTGCCTTAGCCTTGAGGTTCTCCTTAAGCTTGTTAGCTTGAACACTGGCAACATCGGCATCATGGCTGTGGTTGGTCACACAGAGCACATTCTCAACCTGAAATAGCAGAAAAGAATATAAGATTCAGTGGTAAAATACACACCCAAAAACAAATGTATTTACCTTATGTTCAATCCAAATATACATTATTTGGAAAGAAGTCATGATATTTACCTGCAGATCAGTGACAACTGCTCCCTTGCATGAACGTGTTCGGCGCTGGCTACACTCCCAGCGAAGAGTGGTCTTGTTGGTTCCTTTCTTGGTGTAAGAATGTCCTTCATAGCAAAGCTTTGGACAACCTCTATTACTAGTTATCATTTCCATGTTGAAGAGATTAGTGATTTTTTAATATCTGACTGGGACCCCAAGTTATATAGGGAATTTTGTCATCCTAGATTAATCAGATTATTAAATGCATCCTTTCATGCTTATTAATCACACCTAATCCTATTCTGCCTATATACACAATGCCACATTTAGTCTTTTGATCAAAGCTGTAGTTTTGGAGGCCATGACTATCAAGTAGATTAAATGATTTTCACTTGACAGAACAGAACAGAACAGAACTTTATTACACTCAGGCGCAGGCCGTTACACAACGGCATATGAGGAACATGATATATAAACTGTAGTGACAAGATAGGGTTTACAGGAGACAATAGTACAATAGTATTAATACAAATGCAATAAAGTAATAGAGACAATAGTATAATACAAATGCAATAGAATAATAAGGAATAATATAATACAATTAGAATAAAGTAATGTAATGTCACATTATTGTAATTCCTACCAAATGTGCTAATCAGACATGCGCACACATATATACATGTATACTTGGGTAGTAATAAGACATTGTACATAATTCATATACATATATTTTAGGGTTTACTGCATTTATTAATAATTTCTTTTATTAATTTACATAATTTCTTGAGAACACTTATTTTGCTATTCGTCATTAGTTGTTTAAATTTCAGCGTACTTGGTTTATTATAATAATATGGCTTAAGCAAATTTTTACGGTAGTTAGTGAAATAAGTACATGTGAATAAATAGTGAAATTCGTCTCCAATATCATTATTGTTACATAATGTGCACGTTCGATCTTCCACTGGGGTGTTGTTCCAGCGTCCTGTTTCGATTGGTAAGTAGTGATTAGATGTTCTAAATTTGAGTAATATAGTCCAACATGTTTGTGGTAATATAATAAGATATTTTTCTAATCTAAGGTTTTCCTTAAATATAGTGTACGTTTTACCTTTTGATGATAAAGTTATGTTTGTATTCCATTGTTGTAAATACTGGTCGTTTTGTCTTAATTTTACTTGATTAAGAAGTATTTTTACGGATGAAAAGTTCCGTGACATACAAACATTTGTCATGCCTAGCTGGTTAAATATATCTTCGACCATTTTTATCCATTTATAACTATATCCATTAACAGAAGAGTCGTGTAACATTAATTCATGCAGTAAAAACGATGATTTTGTTTGTTTACCAGATACGATACGGGCCCAAAAAATTATAATTCTTTGTTGAATAATTAGTTTAAGGGGTCTTCTTCCTAGTTCTCCATATAACATGAATAGCGGGGTGCCTTTTTTAACTGGTAAGATGTGTCTTAGGAATTTTATATGAATAGTTTCAATGATATCGATGTTTTCATAACCCCATATTTCGCACCCGTATAAGAGAATCGGGAGTACAATGGAATCAAATAGTTTTAATTTGCATTCTATTGAAAAGTTATTGTCTTTGGATTTAGACAGAACAAAGTACATTGCTTTTGTTGCCTTTTGAGTTAGTAGTTTTTTGCTTGTATTAAATTTATTTAGTTTGGTAAAAGTAAGACCTAAGTATTTATATTCTTTTACGTTTTCAAGCACATCATGTCCAAGTATAAAAACTTTCTTGTAATCATTACTGGTGCCATTGAAAATGATTATTTTAGTTTTACTTGCATTTACTTTGAGTTTCCATTTATTGCAATATTGTGAAAAGACATTTAGGGATTGTTGTAAGTCAGAGGCGTTTGATGCGAGAAGCGCAGTATCGTCAGCATATAATAAACATAAAAAGTAAAGAGCTGTTTTATCGAACGTTTCATCTCTATCCAGGGATACCCCAGTACAATTTTGGCTTTTTAAGTAATTATCTAGATCATTTAAATACAGGGAAAACAGGACAGGCGACAAATTTTCTCCTTGTCGGACACCGATGTTGCATGGAAATAGCTCAGAGGTTTCGGTTTTTGTACAAATACATGACTTTATTCCTTGATACATTTGATAAATTATTTTAAAGAATTTTCCATTAATATTATTTTCTAACAGTTTCTGCCATAGGCAAGTTCTAGAAATAAGATCAAAAGCTTTTTGGAAATCTACAAAAGCACAAAATAATTTCCTTTTTCTTGTCTTTAAAATTTCTATCAGAGAATGTATATTAAATAGATGGTCGGTAGTAGAGTAGCCTTTTCGGAAAGCAGTCTGAGATTCATTCAGTATATTATTTTCTTCAATAAAAGCATTTAATCGGTTATTTAAAATTGTGGTGAACAGTTTAGAGATGCAACAGAGCAATGTTATTGGTCTATAATTTTCTGGTAACGAACGATTTCCTTTATTTTTAAAAATGGGTTTAATTAATCCAGTCAACCATTCATTGGGAAAAACACTATTGTCGAAGATTATGTTAAACAGTTTAATATAGATTGGTAGTATTATGCCGGCAGTTGTTTTAATGTATTCATTAATGATATTGTCGATTCCAGGTGCCTTACCGTTTTTCAGTTGTTTTATAGCATTTAATATTTCATTTTCTTCAATTCTACTGTTTAAAACATTTTCACTATCTGAGTCTATGTTATTAAAGTTTATTTTTGTTTCGTTATCGTCCGATTCGCCTTTGTTTAGAGTTTGGAAAAAATGATAGAAAACATCTAACGGTGGTAAGTTATTATCTTCGTTAGGTCGTTTAAGTAGTTTGTAAAAAGCTTTTGGGTCGTTTGTCCTCAATTGTCGCATTTGTTTTTCAATATTAAATCTTTGGACGGAATGTTCTTTCAGCAAGGACTTTTTATACGTTTTACTTGCATTAATTAATCTTTGTTTATTTTCTAAAGTTATTCTTGAGTTATACGTTTGTTTGGCCTCATGATATTTTCCGCGTAGAATTCGACAACTGTGTGTCTTACCGAACAGCGATTGGTTACCTTTGAGTTTTACACGTCGCTTGATCGTGCAAGATCGTGCATGACCTAGAGTCGATTCAGCCGCATCTAAAAATAGTTTTTTCATAGCCTGTGTTGCAGTATCGACACGTGTTTGAATGTCAACAGACTGATTATCAAGCATTGTGGATATGATTTCGAGTGAGTCCTGGTTAATTTTATTTTTAAATTCTGTTGATTTTTCAGGTTTCCATTTACTTGGCTTTTTGTTAGCTGAATATGTCATACAATTAGAAGTATCGTTATCGTTAGCATGTTTATCAACATTTAAGCTAAGTATTAAAGCACAATGTACATCTGAAAAAAGTGGGTCAAACTCACATACATCAAAATGTTTAGCTATTTTTAATAAATGATGGTTGCCAATGGCATAATCAACAACACTGCTATCTTTACAAGTCAATTTTCCTATGTTTTTATCATGTCCTAATCTGCCATTTATTATATATAAATTGTGTGACTTACATATATTTAATAGTTTAATACCATGACTGTTTACTTTGCCAATATCTTGACTTGCTCTTTCTATGGGAATATTATATGATTCTAATTTGTATATGTCATTAAAAAAATCTAACATATAATTTTCCATGTTGTTTAGTATGTCAATGTCAGTATCAATTACAGTGTAATCTGGGAAACAATTTGTTCTAGCATTAAAATCACCTAGTAGTAAAAGTGGGCTATGTTCTTCTATGTGTTCAATAAGTTCACTTTCAATAATGTCAAAAATATTTTCTTTATAGTATGGGGATCCAATAGGAGGAATGTATACAACACCGATGGTTAGTTTTCCGTGAAGACCTGTAATTTCCGTGGGAATGCTAAACCAAGACACATATTCAGAATTATTTGTGATATTGAAATCTATAGTAGAAGACAATTCATTTTTTATACCAATGGCTATTCCACCTGATGAATTTAATCTTTTTTCCCTGTTATTCAGAAGGAAGGTATAGCCAGGTAATAATGTTGACATGCAGTCTGTTTGATCTGTTTTTGTTTCAGTAAAACAAAGGATATCATACTTAGATATAAATTCTACAAATTCAGGGATTTTTAGTTTACTTCTCAGACCACACACATTAATACTAATAACAGATAATTGAGTATTTTCACAACTGTCACAAGAAGTCAGTGGATTGGGCTTGTTTTGGTATATTTCCCCAGCTACATAAGGTTGATCAGTTTTGACGGTGCTCATACAGGGTGGGTTAACATTTGTGGTGCTAATAGGAACCGTATGTACATTTATGGTATTGATATAACATGGGTCAATATTTGATATACTATCACAAAACATATCAGCATTTGGGGTAATAACAGAAGGTAAATATACATTTGTAGTACTGACACACGGTGGGTTGACATTTATAGGTATATTATTAAATGGATTTACATGTAAATATACATTTGAATAGTAGGGTGGGCTAACATCTGTGGTGCTAATAGGAACTATATGTACATTTGTAGTAGTATTATCATAATGTGGATCAGTATTTGATGTACTATCACAAGGTATATCAACATGTTTGGTTCTAACAGGAGATAAATATACATTTGTAGTACTACAACAAGATGAGCTAATATAATTTGTAAGCAAATTATTCATTGCAGTTAAGTATACATTTGAGATACTATCACAGAGTGGGTCAACATGTGTTAACATATCATTAACTGCAGGTGGATGTACATTTGAAATATTATCACAAGGTATGCTAACATCTGTAGTACTAGCAGGAGGTAAGTATACATTTGTAGTACCACCACAAGGTGAGCTAATATTTGTAGACAGAGTATCAGCCGAGGGTAAATATACACTTGAAATATAGGGTTGTTCAACATATTCATTTGAATTATTATCACAGAGTGGGTTGTTGCTACTATTACAATTACTGGGTGGGTTAGTATTGTGAACTTTTTTGAGAGGTGTCTCAACTGTACTAATACTATCAGCAGTAACATGGCTCATGCTATCAGGTGAATCACAAGGTAAGTTATTTGCTATAGCAACATTACTTAAATTACCACTGTCACAGGCTACATCAATATTAGATAATATATCATAAGGTATTGTGGGACTGTGAACATGCTCACCTGTTAAGTTAGTGCTTCTATCACATAAATCATAGCTAAAAGTATTGAAACATGGTATGTCATGTGTACATATGCTGCTACATGGTAAATCTGTATTACTTTTACATGTAGTAACCTCATATTGGTCAGAATTCATATCATATAAATCAACATTGTCAAAATCTTTCAGACAAGGTAATATTGGTATGTCATGTGTACATATATTTATATTTTCATATAGAGAGTCTATGTTTCTAATACCAATTATACCATTATGTAGATCAGGATTTCTATCATGTAAACAAACATTGTAGAAGCTATTGGAATATGGTGCATGTATATCACATGTCAATATAGTATCATGTGGTAAGATTGTATTACTGCTAGTGCCATTCTTACCTTGTAGGTAGGTATTTCTGTCAAATGAACCAACATTGTAAAAACCACTAAAACTTGGTGTATCATTTGTACTTACATGTATGTCATCTGACAGCAAGTCAGTATTACTACTTAAGTCAAACATGTATTGTCTTTTAAGTCTGTGTTGCCAAAATTGAAACAAGGTGAGTTAATATTACTTATAATATTACTAGCTTGTGTAGGGTTGGTAACATCACAAAGTGAACCAGTAGAATGTGTTTTACCACATATACATAAAGGTAATGTCCTGTCATGGAAAATATTTTTATTATATATATCTCTGTACATTTCATTGGAGTTAGTGTTTCCTGATATGGAATGGTTTGGTCCATTGCTTATACAGTGTTGGCTGGGGGTGATATTTGAGACAGTTTTGAGATGGGGGACACAGTTTATGGCTCCATGACATCCCTAACTGGAAGACATAGCATTCAGAGGGGCAAATCTGTTCATATCCTCAAACACTGGAACATGGGTGGGAGTTGTTATTCTGTATCTTTTTCTGGAAGGGCCACTGCTGTTGCTGCTTCTGTTTGGAACTTGGTGTCTTGGGTAATTATGGTGTTCAGAGGGTTGGGTGTAGCCATCTTCTGGGAAGTATTCTCTCGCTTCTATAAAGAGTCTATCCACTTTCAGGAAAGCTTTTTTGTTATTTCTCCTGGCTTCCCTGTATACAGGGTACAATTCTTTACGCCTTTCCGCAATTTCTCGTGGGTACTGGTCATTGATACCATAGGGTTTACCTGCTAGTTTTTTGGGCTGCATTTTTAATTTTATCCTTGTCTTTGAGGTGTTGAAAATGTGCAACAATTGATCGTGGTTTTCCATGGGATTCACGATATGGCCCGAGTCTGTGTGTGACTTGGATGGGAATTGCATCAGGAATATCAAGTTCTTTCTTTAAAAATTCCTGCAGAACTTCTTCAGTATTTTCTGTATGACCTTGATCAGGGATTCCGGAGAATATCAGGTTAAAGCGCATAGACCTTGTTTGCAGGTAAAGAATCTCATCAGAAAGGCGATGATTTTCAGACTGTGTGTCGTAAAGGTCTTGGGATAAGTAGAAAATATCACTACTAGCAGTTTTAAGTGTGGTTTTTAATTCGTTAACTGATTGTTTTAATTCATTGCTTTCGCTAGTGATTGTATCAAATGAGTTGCTTATGAATTGACAGCTTTGTTCGACTTTATTAACTCGTTCGTTTGTAGCAACCAGACTGTTTCTAATACTTTCCAAAGAGCTTTCTATTGTGCATATTTTGGAATTCATTGCTTCGAGCTTATCAGTTCGTCTGTATATCTCAGTTGTGGTTGATGTAAGGCGTGCAATTTGGTCGTACAGGTTTAGAACCCAAGGTGGTGGTGACGCAGATGTTTGTTGTGTCAGTCCTGTTGACATTTCGCCGGTGGATGTAATTCCAGAAAATTAACATAGCGAAGGTGGCTGTTGTGGTTGTTGTGTTTGAAATGTGCACGAAGGGTTAGTTATTTGTCCGGTAGTCAATGTGCTGGCTGGAAGATTCATGTGCATTGTATTTACCTGTGCCAACCCAGTCATACGTTGGGTGGGGTCTTTGTTCTGTGTCGCGGCCGCCATTGTTGACACTGCGGACGATCGTCGGCTACCTGATTGCTTCCCTGGTTTACTACCTCTTCGCATAGTATGTTGCATCCACGATAATACAGAGGCATACACAAACTGTTTCTGCTTTCTCAATATGTAAATAGCTGACTTACGTTTTAATTTATCATAACAAATGAAGTATTTTGCACCACCGAATTTTTGTTGTCCAAACCGCCATCTTGTCACGTCATCAAGTCCGATACCGATCGGAACTGTTAATTAACATCAGTGGTAATTAAGAAAACAGATATTTGATGTTATTATATACAAAGCTCACTGGTATTAATATGTGTGTGTGTGTGTGTGTGTGTGTGTGTGTGTGTGTGTGTGTGTGATTCTAAGTTGAAGAGATTAGTGAGCTTTTTTTAATATTTGACTGGGACTCCAAAGTTCTATAGGGAATTTTGTAATCATAGATTAATCAGATGTGAGATTATTAAATGCATCCTATTCTGCCTATAATTTTGGAGGCCATGACTATCAAGTAGATTAGATGATTTTCAGATATTTGATGTTATTGTAAACAAAGCTCACTGGCAATGATAGGTGCGTGTGTGTGATTCTAGAAATATTTTTCGTAATTCGTTAATTTATTTCCATAATAAATGGAAGGAAGCCACATACATATTCATGCCTTCATGTATCTCAGTTGCGATATTTAAGAAAAATATTGAATAATTTACACAATAAAAAAAAATTTAAGATGGGGGGGGGGGGCAAATGACCGGATTTTCATTAAGCAAAAGGGCAAATGTCCGGGGTGGCAAATGTCCTAGGGGCAAATGTCCGGGGGGCCAAAAGACCTGGACCCTAAATTGGTATGGCTGGGCATGTTTACGTATACTACCACTGATATGTTTATATTCCCATATATACAGTGTGGAATTCAACTGTTAGTCCATATGACATTTAGTATACATATGTTAAATCCTCATCTAGAAGATAAGCAATTTATACACCCAAGATTTGATATTAACAAAATATGTTATTATTAATTATATATAGATACTGACTTGTATATTTAAGAAAAGGTTTTTGGGGGTTTGGGTCTCGTTTGACCTAAATCACCCGACCTGTTTTTAATCGTGACCTTTCTCTTCTTTGTCAGCTTTACTTTGTTCTACTCCACTCCAGCACAGGGTATGTTTCAAGGACAAATTACAAAATCCATGAGTAATATAAATATTCTGTCCCTAAATGTGAATGGTCTTCAATCAAACAATATTAAAAGACGGGATGTCTTCAATTTTTTACGGAGTAAAAGGTCTTCCATAATTTTACTGCAAGAGACACATAGTTTTGTTAAAGAGGAGAAACAATGGTAAGCCGAATGGGGATATAAAATTAATTTTTCTCATGGAACTAGTAATAGTGCAGGCGTAGCGATACTAATTAAAAATAATTTTGAGTATAATGTTAATCAAGTAATAAGTGATAAAAATGGTCGTTATATTATTTTAGATATATTAATTGAAGATTTCAGGATATCCTTATTAAATTTATATGGCACAAACTCAGATTCCCCAGATTGTTTTGACAATCTTAAAAAACATTTAGAAAGTCTCCCAGGTTCTGTTATTATGGCTGGCGACTGGGATGTAGTTCAGGATTATTCCCTAGATACTTATAACTACAAAAAAGACAATAATAAACAATCCCGTAACTGTATTTTAGAATTAAAAGCATATCTTGATCTAAATGATCCTTGGAGCATTTTAAACCCAGATAGACACCAGTATACCTGGAGATTAAAAAATCAGAGCAAACAGAGTAAACTGGATTATTTTTTAGTATCTGAAGATATTCTTGCAATGGTTAAAACATGTAATATTGGTATTAGCTAGAAATATCCCTTAATCAAATAAAACGTGGACCGGGTTATTGGAAATTTAATTCAAGTCTGCTTTATGATAGCGAATATACCCGACTGGTCAAAGATACTATTTCTGAAATAATAGAAGAATACCGTACATCAGGTGACGATGGACAAGACATGACCTTCTCCATCAATGACCAACTTCTGTTTGAAATTTTAAAGGTGAAAATTAGAAGTTTAACCATATCATATGCAACTAAACGAAAACAAGAAAGAATAAAGCAGGAAAATATCTAGAAAAAGAAATATTAAAATTGGAATCAGTATCTGGATCGCTATCGGATAATAAAGTTAAACTGTTACAGGACAGAAAACTAGAATTATAAAATTTACGTATTGAGAAAATAAAAGACATTATTTTCAGGTGTAAAGCAAAATGGTATGAAGAAGGTGAAAAAAATACACAGTATTTTCAAAATTTGGAAAAAAGAAACTATATAAGCAAGAATATGGTGGAAATATTTAATGATGAAAATGTATTACAAACGGATAATGTAGATATTTTGAAAGTTTGTTCAGCTTTTTATAGGAAATTATACTCCAGTAATTATAATCAAAATTCTAAGAAAAAGTTAAATAATTTTATTAATGTTGACACAAAATTATCAGATATCGACCAAAAAAGTTGTGAAGGTCCTATGTCTTTTGACGAATGTACTAAAGTGTTGAAAATTATGAAAAATGGTAAAAGTCCAGGTTCAGACGGCTTTACAGTACAATTCTATAAGTATTTTTGGAAAGATATTGGTATATATGTTTGGCGCTCAATCAATTACGCTTATCAGTGTTGTAACTTTTCTGATTTTCAGAAACAAGGCATTATAAAAAAACCCCACTATACCATTATTAAATGTAGATCGTAAAATTGCTTCCAGCGTTATAGCCTTTAGAATGAAAACTGTTTTGTCAAATATAATAAGTGAGTCTCAAACAGGATTTTTAAAAGGGAGATTTTTGGTGAAAATACTAGGGTTATATATGATTTATTGAACTATTGTGACATAAATAAAATTCTAGGTTTACTGCTTACAATTGATTTTGAAAAAGCATTTGATACTGTTGAATGGGAATTTATAGACAAAACATTAGAAGCATTTAACTTTGGACAGTCCTTTAGAAAATTGATTAAATTATGTTTGTATAATAGCAATAGTGCGGTTTTAAATCTCGGCTATCTTTCAGATTTCTTTAAATGTGAACGAGGCTGTAGGCAAGGTGACCCACTTTCACCATATTTATTCATCATATGTGTCGAGTTGCTGTCTGCTGCTGTCAAGCGTAATACGGAAATTAAGGGAATAAACATCAGTAATCAAGAATACTGTATTTTCAGTATGCAGATGACACTAAATTTACCTTAGATGGATCAGAAAAAAGCTTAACTGAAGTTATGAAAATATTAGATGATTTTGCTTCTTGTTCAGGCCTTAAGATAAACATAGATAAGTGTACGGCAACATGGTTTGGTTCAAAAATAAACGCTAATGAGCAGTTATGCCCTCACATTCCACTAAAATGGTCTAAAGAACCTTTTAAAATTCTTGGCATAATATTTTCAACGGACCTCCAGAAAATGTGTTCACTTAACTTTGAAAAACAATTATGTAAAGCGAGAAGGATTATATTTTCGTGGTCAAACAGAATATTAACTATTAATGGTAAAATAATAATTATAAAAAATCACAAATTCTTCCACTTTTCACACATTTATTTATTGCTCTTCCAAACCCAGATAATTTATTTTTCAAACGATTCAATACATTATTATACAAATTTATCTGGAATGGTAAAAAAGACAAAATTAAGAGGAATTTACTAATGAATGAGTATAAACATGGAGGACTTAAAATGATTGATCCTTTGTCATTTTGCAGGTACTTAGAGGTAACATGGGTAAACAGACTAATAACATCAGATGGTTTGTGGCAAAAGTTGAAAAAGACAATATTACTTGACTTTGGAAGTTTAGATCTTTTTTCATTTCAGAAAAAACAATTACTTAAGATATCAAAATGTGTCCAAAATTTATTTTGGAAAGATGTAATCATTAATTATGCATTACTACAGAAAATAAATTTCAAAATGAAAACCAATTTATACTAACCTCACTACTAAATTTTATTCCACCTAAATTAATAAAACATTTCCTACATGGTATGAAAAGGGTCTAAAATCGGTATGTAATTTATTTACACCGAATGGCATGATAAAGCGATTCATAAGTTAAAAATGAATATAACCTAAATGGTAATTATTTACTATACTTTAAAATACTTTCATATATCCTAAAATATTGGTTACGAAAAATAAAAGGACATATGTTAACTTTGGAAACCCCAGATAATGACAGTATTTTAAAAAGAATGCAAAAATCGAAAAGCTGTACATTTATTTACTATTTATATATAAAATCAAAAGTGTTTTCTACATTACATATTGCGAATAAATGGTCACAAAAACTTAATACAAATATTACTGAAGGTTATTTATCAAAACTTTCAATTCAAGCTTATACATCGTATTTTAACAACAAATACCTATCTCTGTATGTGTGGCATACAGGCGGATAATAAATGCAGCTTTTGTGCTAACGAACCAGAATCTTTGGAACATATATTTTTCTATTGCCCTCACTCTAATCAAATATGGAAAACATTTCAAATTTGGCTCGAAACAAAGATAGGATCAGTTATTAAATTAAATATTCAAGATGTTTTGCTGGATATCCCTAGTCAAAGCATTTTAATAAATCATCTAATTGTTATACTGAAAAGATACATATATAGTTGTAAACATAAAGAAAAACTACAAAAATTTAAGGAAGCTCTTAGTTTTATAAAATATTATCGAACAATAGAAAAATATATTTTAGGCCGCTTCACAGAAAAATGGGGCATTTTACCTTCTTAAAATTAATACTTTAAATAAGAATAATAATAAGTCTATCAATTCCACTTAGTTTATTTTTACGCTAATGGAAACATTCTTTTAGCTGGAGATAAAACATTTCCTTAATTTTCTTACTAATATAACTGTCCTCCATGACTTTGCCAATCCCTATTACGTATTAGATGTACATAGCTATTTTTCATTATTAGTATTTTGCGATGTTATTTCTTCTAATAAGCTGTATAATATTTATTATGCATATGTGTGTGTAGTATACCCAAGCCACGTAGGTATATAACACAGATGTAAATGTGGCATTTCATGGAAATAAATTTTGAAAAAAAAAAAAAAATAGAAAAAAAAATAGTGCCGTGACCCGTCTAATTTACATCTAATTTGCAAAGTTATCAAATTATTAAAGTATGTGATCTAAAATATATCACATATTTTGATTGCACTGAAAATGTAAGATATTATATGATAAAATAATGTACTAATACTTTCAGGGCCGTAGCTAGGATTTTTTCTTTGGCGGGGGGGGGGGGGGGTCGGGGGGGGGGGGGGGGGTGCAACTGAGTACTTAATAGTCTAAAACTCCTTAAACAGTTAAGAAGAGAATTTTCTTTAAGTTTCTATAATGCTTTCCGGATTTTTTCTGGGGCGGGGGGGGGGGGGGGGGCAATTGCCCACCCCCCGCTAGCTACGGCCCTGACTTTAACCAATTAATTACGAACTCAACAGACTGAGTCTAAAAAATACAGATAATGGATTTTGTACTAAAAAATCCTTCAATGCTTCACTAGAAAAATATTATAGTATACAAACAATATCTCAAGTTGTTTATGTCCAAATACTAGTGCACTCGCACTTACTTCACTGGTACAAAACAATACAGACAATATCCAATCGTTTGCCTAATCAGTGTACATGCACAAGCCTCACGTGTGCACACTCTATTCTTGTAATTGAAATTGTCACATAAATATCTACAATACCCGGGACCTACACCTTTATGTGCTGGATATTGCTTACTCTATTCCCTAACTTAATTATTGCATAGTCAAAACCTATTTCTATATCTTAACAAGTTTCGTTTCATAGCCTAAAAACGAGTCTGGTCCTTATTTGTTACACTAAAACATCTTCTAAATCTTTATTGTCAATTACTACACCAATCCACCTAATGGGACGAAATACTGACAACAACCCAACTGATTACACTATAACGTGATTATGACCACACTATATGACGCGATTGACCAGACTAACAAACATTGGCTGGATTGCTATTTATACCCCTGCCACATTCTACGTCTGGCGTAATTCTGCTATTGCTGGATTTCCAGCCGCTTGCGAAATTTACACTGTACAATTCCGCCGATCCCATCAATGGTTGGAACGGCAGAATTATTCTGCCCTTTATTGAATAAATTGCCAATAACGCTAAAATTAACTCTTTAAAATAATAAATATATTATTTTAGCTAACTATACTTAATTTTACATAGTTTATAACTTTTATAAGACATTTCTCGTTCTTTAAAAACACATAAATACATAATCAGCTACAAATAGCACTTTACCGTTACATGTTACGAGCTACTGTTGCTAATCTTCGATCTTATTTCCACTTGGAAACTGATAACATCTGTCATACGCTAGTAAATACCTCCATTAATGCTAAACAAATCTAATGATATGTCGTATGAATTGTGAATAATTCAATTGCCATTGAAATAAGTGTCAACAAGAATGTAAACAAACATTATTGTTTGATTCTATTAAAGGTGCATTATCTTCTAATACGAACGTCAACAATAATGCAGATATTATTTATAAAATACACTACTGGTAATGTCACACTATATTACATTACACATATGTTGGCTAATGTATATTTCAGCTATGTCAACACCTTCTAATGTAGACATGACAATTCAATATGAATGTGATGGCTTAATCTATTATTTAACTGATCAGGGTAAATATTCTTTCCATGTGTGAAAGTTTGATTTTTAATTTTTTTTTTATTGATTTTTGTTTTTGTAAAAAGATGTCAATAATCTTACTGCATATTTACTATCCATGTCAAGAGTGGTTTTCAGAAAAGGAGACTCTTGAAATTTCCAAAGTCGTGGATTTTATCATACCTAACTACCGAGGGTACATGGATATCATCCACCGAGAGTAGTTTTCTTTTAATATGTTATATTACATTACACATATGTTGGCTAATGTATATTGCAGCTACGTAAACACCTTCTAATGTAGACATGACAATTCAATATGAATGTGATGGCTTAATCTATTATTTTAACTGATCAGGGTAGGTTTTCTTTCCATTAGAATGTGTTGCGTGCGTCCTCAAAGAAAACAGTTCTTCTTTCCTTCAGTTAGGTCTCGCTTGGTTTCCTTTGGACAGTGGAGTCACCAAAAATAGATGAACAAGATATTGATACGAATAAATGTAGATGGAAACTGAGTGCTCATTGGACTCCCGGCTGTAATTTTCCTTCAGCCGTATCGCTTGTCACAGCTACCTAGCCTGTCAGGCAACATCCTGGTTTATACAAAGTAGTTATATTAGGTTACCAACACACCTGTGACGAAAACAGACATTTGAAAACGGGTGTGTGAACGGTTATTGGGCTAAGCCTTAAATGTCGACAGTACATGACAAATATACTGATGGAAAGAAATAAGGGAACACATCAAATTGCAGACCAAATTTAATTCACAACTAGCGTAGTAATGTCTGTATTTCATACCAAGTTGTAATGTGGGATTGAATGAAAAAAATGTGGGGGAATATATATATAGATAGATAGATACATACATACCTACATACATTGATGTCTGGATAGCTCATCAAAACGCATTGTGGTTAATCTGCAATTTGCTTGCGATTCGATGCCACAGGTTCGAGTCCCAGCAACGGCATGGGACAATTTGTGAGGCCAGAAAGGATTTAATTACCCCCTGCGTCAGTGCGTTAATATCTATGTATGTAACAGTCATGTAACTAAACGTGCTATGGCGACACTACAGAACTGACGTATGCATTCATAATCCTAAAACAAAAAATGCTCAGTCCCAATCACGTTGCCAAGTCGAAAAGATAAATTTGATTGATACCATATTTAAAATCAGTATAAGGTACACCAACCCTGGCATGAGGCAAATCCAAAGCAGACTTGGCAGCAAAATCTGCTTTTTGATTACCCCTGATACCAACATGGCTGGGCATCTAACAAAATACAACATCTTTATTCGCAATAGATAAAAGAAAGAAATGTTTTATTTAATGACGCACTCAACACATTTTATTTACGGTTATATGGCGTCAGACGTATGGTTAATGACCACACAGATTTTGAGAGGAAACCCGCTGTCGCCACTACATGGGCTACTCTTCCGATTAGCAGCAAGGGATCTTTTATTTGCACTTCCCACAGACAGGATAGCACAAACCATGGTCTTTGTTGAACCAGTTATGGATCACTGGTCGGTGCAAGTGGTTTACACCTACCCATTGAGCCTTGCGGAGCACTCACTCAGGGTTTGGAGTCGGTATCTGGAATAAAAATCCCATGCCCTGACTGGGATCCGAACCCAGTACCTACCAGCCTGTAGACCAATGGCCTACCACGACGCCACCGAGGCCGGTGGCAATAGATAAAAAGACACTTTCGTATCACCATCTCAATTAAATGGACATTCCTGACTTTGCTGCATTGTAAGATGTTTCCGACTAATAAAATATTTCTACGATTAAATTTACATATTAAATATATTTTCTTGTTTAGAATATCAGTGTCTGTATAATCAATGTGTTTCAGGTCATCTTAATATATGTAAGAAGCCCAAACTAGATTTTGTCTTCAAATAATTTCGTACGAAAAAAATATATTTTATTAAATAAAATTAAATTTAACCTAGTACAAATATTAGAACGATCAGAAACACGTTTAATATTTTATGCAGAAAAATATATTTGCTATGTAATTACATTCGTTAAAAAGTCTCTGTTAGTCGATAACATCTTAAAAAGTGAAGCACACTCAGGAATGTCCCTTTAAGGGATGGTCCAGCTTCATATTGCGCAAAGCTTGGAGACACGAAAGTGAGTCAGTAAAAATAATAAACTTGGATGCTACTGAATCTTTGATTTCTTCTAAGGCTTTAACGACTTCCCAAACTTCAGCACTAAAGATAGATGTCGAGTCAGGCAGTCGCATGGAAATGATAGTGTCTAATGGAAAGACTGTAGCACAAGCCACAACATTCCCATCCCGTGATCCATCTGTATACACAGGAATGTAATCACGGTACTTGTCTTGAATTTCCATGAAAAATTGCTTATACACAGCAGCATCTGCGATCTTTCTTCAGATGCACCAGATCTAACACAATTTTAGGTGGTGTAATACACGAAGGTGGTAAAACAAAATATGAAGGAGTTTCCAAAGTGTCAGTTAAACCAATGTTGGAAAGTGACAAAAAGCACTTAATGCGAAGACCAAATGTACTAATAGCATTTGGCCTTGCATCAAACAACCTCATATATTTGTTATCAAACACCGCATTATGTGCATCAACGTACAAGCTCTCTACAGGAGATGTTTCAAACGCACCAAGACAAAGCCTAAGTCCCTGATTGTGTATAGGATCTAGCATCTGCAAGTAAGATTTGCGTGCCGACCCATACACAATGCATTCATAATCTAGTTTTGATCTAACTAAAGATCTATACAGACGAAGCATAACCTTTCGGTCTGCTCCCCATTCCGTATTACCAATAACTTTTAAAATATTAAGAGATTTCAAGCCCTTCTTTTTAACATATTTAAGATGGGCACAAAAGATAGCTTTCTGTCAAATATAACCCCCAGAAATTTAGTCTCCTTGTCACAGATGGACGAGAGATTGACTATCAGTAATACATATTGTCCAAGAAACAAGTCAAACAACAAAACGTTTTAACAAATTTATATACAAAATATAAATATACAAAATGACGATATCACTCCAAACATATCACTACCCCAACCTTAAATTAAACCCCCCAAAAAACTATTCTGGTGTCCATGGTAAGCCAGTCTGAGCCAACTAGCTTCTAGTCAATGTTCGAGCCTTAGTTAAATAATCATTTTGAACCAGTTCAATTTGTATCAGTATAAACTCATCTGAAATTCACTGTCATTGCGAATACTATCAGTACCTTGATGACGACCAGACACTAGCACATCTTGGTTAGTTGGCTGTTGACATCTCTTGCAGATATCCTAATCACAGTCCGTCACCACGCTAGTCTGTAGACATCTCTTGCAGATGGTTCTCCTACAGTTCCGCTGGTTACATCTGTGTCATCCCTCACACCGAATTATAGCTCACATAGCTAACCTAGCTATCGTAGCTGACATAACTCATGGTTCTGGCTCACGCTCAAACCCAAAAGGCTGAAACAAAAATGTCTACAAATAGGCTCACTTAATATAATTATGGCAATAAACTACCACCTCATTATCAAGCCTGTCTGACACTTATAAAAACTATTGTAACACAATAAAACAAATTAACCTTAACCCCTTGATTTGTATCATATTTACTCCTGGCGCACAACAACACAAATTACGCTTAACCCTCTAATACAGTCAGTTACACAACCGAAAACATACACTATACACACACCCAAATATCCTATAACAAAGTAAAACTACCCAAGTTATAGCACCTGATATTATGCACTAATATACAATACCACTTACATATATATCTAAATACAACAAAATAAACAACTCTATTAATAATCACCACAAACAAATTACAATTAACTAAATTGCCCTGTATTTGAGTCTTGGGAAAAAATATAGTCAAACTATCTGTTCAAAAGACTAAGAGCCATTTTCCAGTCAACTTGCCTGCTGGAAACCTTGGCAAATGCACCGATGAACAGACAGGTGACGTTTACTTTTCCCACAGCCTGCATGCTTTTTACCTGCAGCTTAATTTCCCACTGAAGAAACTCAATATACTGCTCATAAAAAGTTACGACACAACGTTTTCACAATTTACCCAGTATGCTCATGCTCTACCAGATATAACAAAATATTGGGCATTTAATATATAAACCCCCTCTAACATCATAAAATACATAAAACTAATCTTTTCTGTGACAATACCCTTCCCCTTAGGGAAAAAAACAAACAATATATATATATTTTTTTTTTTTACAGGAAAGATTAAAATTCAACATAATACACTACTTTCCTCAAACTCTACATACATTCACTATCAAATACCATACCACATTAAAATCATATATAACATCTAAAACACTACATCCTCAGTATGTCTGTATATTGTATAGCTCTTTGAAATCAACACAACTGGCATTCTAATCTGATTCTAATCTACTTAGATAATCTGCTCCAACATTCTCCTTCCCTTTGATTGCTTCTGTGCGAATTCTGTAGGGTTACAGCAGTAACGCCCATATCATCAACCTAGCATTAGCCATTTTGGCCTTGTTCAAGTATGTTAGGGGATGATGATCAGTTTCCACGACAAATGACTTGCCATAAAGATACCTCTGCATCTTTTGAACACCCCACACCAAAGCTAAACATTCCTTCTCAATAGTAGCATAGACTGTTCACGGGGTAACAATTTCCTACTTGCATAAGCCACTAGAAGTTTTTCCCCATTCTCCCCCTGCAGCAATATAGCACCAACTCCTCGATCCGAAGCATCAGTCCTCAGAATAAATGGTCTCTCAAGATCAGGAAGTTTTAGAATAGAACTGCAAATCATTGCTTTCTTCAGTGACTGAAATGCATGTTCATGGGCTTCTGTCCAACCCACATAGTTTGGATTTCCTTTCCTCGTTAGATCAGTAAGTGGAATAGCAATCATAGAGAAATTCGGAATGAACTTCCTGTAGAATCCAACCATGCCTAAGAATGATTTCTCCTGTTTCTTTGTTTTGGGTCGCGCTGCCTCTTTAATAGCTCTGACTGTGTCTGGAAGTGGCCGTAATCTATCTTAACCAATCAAATGACCCAAACATTCCAAGTTGTGAAATCCTATGTAACACTTAGATGGTTTTGCTGTCAGATTTGCTTCCTGGAGTTGCTTAAACACTTTCACCGTAACTGATAAATGCTCTTTCCATGTCATAGTGAAAATCAAGATGTCATCAATGAAGTTATCCACATTCTCAATTCCATCTAACAATTTCCTCATCAATCTACTGAATACTGCTGGCGCTGTCACCAAGCCAAATGGTAATACTCTAAACTGAAACAAACCTTGTGCTGTGGAAAATGCCGTTTTCTCCCAACAATCCTCTTTGATTGGAAGCTGCCAATAACCTTTACATAAATCAAGTTTTGAAAAACACCTGTACCCTGACAACTTCGAAAACATTTCCTCAGCATTTGGCATTGGCTCTGCATCAAACAAGGTTATTTTTTTTCAGATGGCGGAAATCAACACAAAATCTATTTGTGCCATCCTTTTTCTTTACCATGACTATAGGTGAACAATAGGTGATTCTGACCTCTCAGTTATACCCATCTGTAGCATTTTTGCTATTTCCTCCTTTACTGCATCCTTCATACTAAACGGCATAGGATATTGCTTAATTCTTACCGGTTCGTTTGAAGTAAGCTTGATATCATGATGTATTAGATCTGTGTAACCTGGAACATCTGTCAACGTGTCAGAGAAGTGCTTTAAAACCTGGTTAATCTCCTGACGTTGATCGTCTAACAGTTCCACACTTACCTTAACATCATTAACATTTTCTGTTTGCATCGGAAATTGACAATGGAAAGCACACCTGCATCTGCACCTTGAACATCAGTTCTTTCAAAGTAAGACTTCAAAAGGTTGATATGAAACAGTTTGCTCTTTCCATTAATATCTACTCTGTAATCCAAAGTATCTACCTTTTCAGTAATTACAAATGGACCTTTCCATTGCATCAGTAATTTATTGTTACTGGTAGGAAGGAGTACCAAAGCTTTGTCACCCACCTTTAGCTGTCTGTCTCTAGTCCTTTTGTTGTAGTACTTAAGATATCTCTGTGATGCTTTTCTCAAGTTGATATGAGCTAGTTGACAAGTTTTGTTAAGTCTCTCATACAACTCAAACACATACCTGTAGGTAGTTTTAACATCAGGGTCTGGAACCTCTTTTGTCCAAAGTTCTTTCAAAATTGCTATAGGACCTCGTACACTGCGACCATATAGTAGTTCAAAAGGAGAAAAACCCAAACTTTCCTGAGGAACCTCTTGATATGCAAACAGCAGTGCATTTATATACTTATCCCAGTCCTTTGGATGTTCTGAGCAAATTTTCTTGAGCATCGACTTCAGTGTTCCATTGAACTTCTCCACCAGTCCATTGCATATTGGATGGTAGGAAGTGGTGGTAAGCTGGTGAATCGATAAAAGTCTACTCACCTCTGCCATTAGTTCAGATGTATTCAGATGAGAACCCATGTCAATAAGCATTTCTCTAGGTACACCAACTCTACTAAAGATGTCCACCAGTGCCTCAGCAACTCTCTCGGTGTCGATGCCAGGTAACGCAACTGCCTCTGGGTACCTCGTAGCATAGTCGACAACTGTGAGAATGTACCTGTTTTTCCTGTCAGTGACAGGTTCTAATGGACCGACCAGATCCACTTTTGTTGAAAAGTTAGTTCTATGAGTGGCATATCTCCTAAAGGTGCTCTTATTATCTTACCTTTTGGAACTGTCCTCTGGCAAATATCACATGAACGACAAAAACGAGCTATCTCTGACTGAATACCTGGCCACCAAAATTCTGCCAATACACGCTCCTTTGTTATCTGTGTAGAAAAATGACCTGCCATCAGTGATTCATGAGCGATCCCCAGAACTGTATTCCTTAGCTGCTTAGGAACGACTAATTGGGTAGACCTTTGTCCTCCAGTTCTCTTTGGTGCTTGAAATACCCTATACAATTTTCCCTTCCGTGTTGTAAAAGACACTTTACCTCCACCTTTGGTTACTTTTTCTGCTCCTGCCTGTACAAATTCCCTGCATTTCCTTAAACGTTGATCCTCTTGTTGGGCTTGCTGTATTTCTGCAGGAGTTGCTTCAATCTGTAAAGCTTCTGGAACTCTCAATTTCTGATACCGCTTAGCTTCTTTCACCATTTGTACCCTCGTTTGAACAGCCTGTATACGAGCTTCCCAGTTAGGATCAGGATCATCTGGTGGTCTTACTCCTGAAATGTTACCTAGTATTACATCAAATACTGGATTGTTCATATACCAAGCCTGTACTTTACCAGTGAAAAAAGGTGTATCAATAGACAACTCTGCCATAGGAGCTTCTACTTCTGTACCATCCGCTAAAAGACAAATTTGAATCTTACCGCTAAGTTGGTCATCAGGTACTAAACTCCTCCTAATGACAACTCCACTGCAACCAGTGTCCCTCAAAACAGACACATGCTGAGTACCAATCTTACCTCCAAGTACTGGCATTCTGTGTCGATTTGTAACCTGTTGATTACAAGCTGAGCTCAATGTCGGTTCGCTATATCTTGTACCATCAATACTTACCACACGTCTATCACAAGCAAGGACATTTTGACCTTGACCCTTTCCTTTTCCGTGGCTATATCCTCTTCCTCTAAAACCCGTGTTTTGATACCTTAGATCTGCAAATGGCACTTGTCCTGCACCTCTCTGATACTCATTACCTGCAGCTTCAACAAATGCAGACTTTGGGGAATTCTTGCTGAAACAATATTGACATAGTGACCTGGTTTATTACACAAAAAGCAGCGAACACTAGTCCTCATTGGTTGATTACCATGTTTTCCCCCTCTATTTCCATTTCCCTTCAAATTGGGTCGCCCTGATGATAAATTAGCTCTGCACTGAAAATCTGTTGAATGATCTTTGGATATTGATCTCACCATGTTTGTACGACTTAGCACCGGAATAATATCTCCTCCTCTAGCGTCTCTAAACTGATCAGCTAAATCTGCCATCTCCTCAACTGATTTTGGAACACGTTCCCTTAAGAATAATGTTAGATCATGACCACACACCTGAATCAGTTGTTCCCTTAAAATAAGGTCTAACAGCCCTTCGAATGTTTTGACAGTATTTGACAACTCCAGCCATCTAGTAACATAGTTTTCCAATCTAACTGAAAACTGACTAAATGTTTCTCCAAGCTGAGGTCTGCTAGAACGGAACCGTTTTTTGAATCCATCTGAAGTTAAATCAAATCTCCTCAACAAAGCAGTCTTTAATACGTCATACTCAAAAGCTTGATCTGGGGGTAATCTTGAGTACACCTCTAATGCTTTCCCTTTTAATAAGGCACTTAAATGCATAGCCCATTTATCTCTACTCTACTGTTGAGCTTTAGCATAGCGTTCAAACCTTTGTAAGCAAGCATCCATGTCATCCTTACCTTCTTCAAAATAGGGTAGTTATGGACCCTTTGATTCAAAATGGTTATGACGTTCATGTTCAGATTCATAAATACCTACACCAAGTCTAGCTTGAGTCTCCAATAATACCATCTTATGTTTGTACTCTGCTTCTTCATGTCTCACAAGTAGCCTTTCTTTTTCTATTAAACTCACGTTCCTTAGTTTCTTTTGTCATTTCCATTTTTTTCATTTTATATTCAAATTCCAACTTCTCCCTCTCCTTTTCTCTTTTTTCCTCCCTTTTCATTCTACGCTCTTCCCTCTCGTTTTCTTGTTGGTATCTAACTAACTCTCTTAACTCTTCACCCTCATAACCCAAATCAGTACCTAATTGCTTCAAATGTTGTAAGGACTCCATGTCTATCATATCAACCTAACTCCTCTATACCCAAATCAGATAAAAAAAACTTAACTTTAAAAGTTGGGACGAGGCTAGAGAATGCACACACTGGGCTAAAGGTTTACCTACCTGAATTAAGTACTAACTTCTATCCAACTACAACCAATACTATCCAATTAGAAATTGTTAACTTACCTCAACTTCTGGACAAATACAATGGAGGTAGGTGGAACACCTTATGACCAGACAGTCTGCCTACAAAGAAACGTATCCCATCAAATACTGGTTACATAAAATCCTAACTACATATATATATATATATATATATATATATATATATATATATATATATATATATATATATATTATATATATACTCTTCAAAAAAAGAAACGCAAAAGGGTACAAATGGGTTATAACTCCGATTTTATGTTTCCTACCGGTTCATGCTTTGTGAATATAAGGTCATTGCATGTCCCAAACACATTCCCACGGTTACATTCGATAAAACGCAGCTACTGTACAATAAAGTTCCAAAATGTGAATATTCGCAAAAACGCAGCCACGTGCAAACCATGTCACCACTGCACGTGCGTTGTCTGCACGTGCAACATGAACACCGACAGTATAAAAGTGTAGGGTGTTCGCTTGCCTGGCCTCTGTATCTGGCCGACAGTTGACAATCCAGGACATGCCACGTCTCAGTGAACCGCAGAGAAACAATGCCATCGGCCGACTAGACGCAGGCGAATCCAGAACGGCCGTTGCCAGGGCATTCCATGCGTCCCCAAGCACCATCTCCAGACTGTGGGACCGTTACCAGCAACATGGATCAACACGTGACCTCCCTAGATCCGGTCGACCACGGGTCACTACCCCCGGGCAGGACCGCTACATCCGGGTACGCCACCTTCGGGAACGATTGACTACTGCCACCTCCACAGCCGCAGCAATACCAGGTTTGCGCAGGATATCCGACCAGACCGTACGGAACCGCCTACGTGAGGTAGGAATTCGTGCCAGACGTCCAGTTCGAGGTGTCATCTTAACACCACAACACCGTCGACTCCGACTGCAGTGGTGCCAGATTCATCGACAATGGCCTCAACTGCGATGGAGACAGGTGTGGTTCAGTGACGAGTCCTAATTTCTGCTCCGACGTCATGATGGAAGATGTCGCGTGTATAGGCGTCGTGGTGAACGTTATGCGGCAAACTGCGTGCAGGAAGTGGACAGATTCGGCGGGGGTAGTGTCATGGTGTGGGCAGCCATCTCACACACTGGCAGAACTGACCTGGTCCACGTGCAGGGCAACCTGAATGCACAGGGCTACATTGACCAGATCCTCCGGCCACACATCGTTCCAGTTATGGCCAACGCCAACGCAGTGTTCCAACATGACAACGCCAGGCCTCACACAGCACGTCTCACAACGGCTTTCCTACAGAACAACAACATTAATGTCCTTCCTTGGCCATCGACATCACCGGATTTGAACCCAATTGAGCATCTATGGGACGAGTTGGACCGACGCCTCCGACAGCGACAACCACAGCCCCAGACCCTGCCCGAGCTGGCAGCAGCCTTGTAGGCCGAGTGGGCCACCATCCCCCGGGGCGTCATCCGTACTCTGGTTGCTTCAATGGGCAGGCGGTGCCAGGCAGTTGTCAACACACGCGGAGGCCACACCCGGTATTGACTCCAGATGACCTTGACCTTGGTGGTGTGTCCTATCACTTACTCACAATGGACTAGAGTGAATTGTGAACAATCCTGCAACATTTGGTAATTATCGGACTCACCATTCAATAATTAAATCAATTCTCCAAATGTTACGACAATGTGGTTTTGCGTTTCTTCTTTTGAAGAGTATATATATATATATATATATATATATATATATATATATATATATATATATATATATATTACACGACTAGTCTCCTGGCCGTTTATCTCACTGACAGCCTATCCCACTTCTGACACCAAATTGTCACAGATGGACGAGAGATTGACTATCAGTAAGACATATTGTCCAAGAAACAAGTCAAACAACAAAACGTTTTAACAAATTTATATACAAAATATAAATATACAAAATTTCGATATCACTCCAAACATATCACTACCCCAACCTTAAATTAAAACCCAAAAAAAACTATTCGGGTGTCCATGGTAAGCCAGTCTGAGCCAACTAGCTTCTAGTCAATGTTCGAGCCTTAGTTAAATAATCATTTTGAACCAGTTCAATTTGTATCAGTATAAACCCATCTGAAATTCACAGTCATTGCGAATACTATCAGTACCTTGATGACGACCAGACACTAGCACATCTTGGTTAGTTGGCTGTTGACATCTCTTGCAGATATCCTAATCACAGTCCGCCACCACGCTAGTCTGCAGACATATCTTGCAGATGGTTCTCCTACAGTTCCGCTGGTTACATCTGTGTCATCCCTCACACCGAATTATAGCTCACATAGCTAACCTAGCTATCGTAGCTGACATAACTCATGGTTCTGGCTCACGCTCAAACCCAAAAGGCTGAAACAAAAATGTCTACAAATAGGCTCACTTAATATAATTATGGCAATAAACTACCACCTCATTATCAAGCCCGTCTGACACTTATAAAAACTATTGTAACACAATAAAACAAATTAACCTTAATCCCGTGTTTTTTTACCATATTTACTCCTGGCGCACAACAACACAAATTACGCTTAACCCTCTAATACAGTCAGTTACACAACCGAAAACATACACCCATACACACACCCAAATATCCTATAACAAAGTAAAACTGCCCAAATTATAGCACCTGATATTATGCACTAATATACAATAACACTTACATATATATCTAAATACAACAAAATAAACAACTCTATTAATAATCACCACAAACAAATTACAATTAACTAAATTGCCCTGTATTTGAGTCTTGAGAAAAAATATAGTCAAACTATCTGTTCAAAAGACTAAACCACATACCTCCTAAGAGCCATTTTCCAGTCAACTTGCCTGCTGGAAACCTTCTTGGCAAATGCACTGATGAACAGACAGGTGACATTTACCTTTCCCACAGTCTACATGCTTTTTACCTGCAGCTTAATTTCCCACTGAAGAAACTCAATATACTGCTCAAAAAAAAAGTTATGACACAACGTTTTCATAATTTACCCAGTATGCTCATGCTCTTCCAGATATAACAAAATATTGGGCATTTATTATATAAACCCCCTCTAACATCATAAAATACATAAAACTAATCTTTTCTGTGACACTCCTCCACAACTGGAATTGGATTTTTGTCCAGAAACAATTGTGGATCTAAGTGGAGACCTTTTTTCTGGCAGATATGCATACAAACCGTTTTTGCCTTTGAGAATCGAAAGCCATTGTCAGTTGCCCATTGTCAGTTTATTCAAACAAAGCTGCAACTTACGTTCAATGATACTCATATTGGACGATCTGTAACAAATCTGAAAATCATTGACATATAACGAGCAATCCACACCAGATGATAAACATTGGGTGATGCTGTTAATTTTCACAGAAAATAGAGTTACAGACAGGATACTACCTTGACGCACACCCGTCTCCTGTAGGTGAATGTCAAAGTCGACCCACCTGGACTTTAAAATATCTATCTCTTAAAAATTGAGATATAAAAACGGGAAGTTGACTTTAAGGCCCATGCCATGGAGGTCGTTTAAAATCCCATACTTCCACGTGGTATCGTGGGCTTTCTCCAAATAAAAAAAACACTGAAACCAAGTGCTGATTATGGATAAAAGCCTCCGTACAAAACGTTTCAAATCGAACAAGATGATCAACTGTGCTACGTCTTGATCTGAACCCACATTGCACGTTATTAAGCAATTTGTGGGATTCAAGATACCAGACAAGTCTACGATTGATCATTCGTTCCATGGTTTTACAAATGCAACTTGTCAAAGCGATAGGGCGATAACTAGTAGGATTAGATGGATCCTTACCAGGCTTGGGAATAGGAATAATAATTGCTTTCCTCCAATCGGAAGGAAAGTCACCAGAAAGCCAGATGTTATTAAAAATATTCAAAAGAACCATCAAAGATGATTCAGGTAAATGTTTTAATAACTGATAATGAATTTCATTCGGTCCTACTGAAGTATCATGGGCTCTGCGAAGAGCATCCTGCAATTCCTCCAGAGATAAATGCCTGTTGTATACTTCAGCATTTTCGGATGAAAAATTAATGGACTGATGTAAAAGCATCTGTATTGAAAGCAGAAGATGAATTGTGAGAAAAGTTGTCTGCCAAGGCATTGGCAATGTCACGGTGAGACGTGACATCCGTGTCATTGACAGACAAATGATGAACTGTATTACTGGATTCTTTACCTTTGATTTTACGGATCCTATTCCAGACAGATTTCACTGATGTTTGTGAATTCAACTTGGAGACAAAAGTTCTCCAAGATGATTTCTTAGTCTGTCTAATCTCTCTTCGAGCCTTAGCCCTAGCAATACGAAATGCATCCAGCTTATCCCCAGTAGGTAGCCTGTTTCGCTCTTTGAATGCATTCTTGCAGGTATCATTAAACCATGGTTTATTGAAACGCTTTGGCACTGCCGAAGTCTTAGGAATAGTTTCATCTGCAATGTCCTTCAAGATGGAAGTGAACAAAGACATGGGATCATCAGCATCAGTAATGGCAAACTGTTGCAGACGAATGCTGCACAGATGTTGAAACTGACCCCAATTTGCCTTTGCCAACTTCCACCTCTGAACCCTTTCAAGCGATGGTGGTCCATCATTCTCCAAAATAATGGGAAAGTGGTCACTACCAAAAAGGTTTGAACCAACTTTCCATGAGAAAGCAACAAACAGTGATGGACAAAGAGTTAAATCTATGGAAGTGAAAGATCCACTTGCAGAATGAAAATATGTATGACTTTTATCACTGAATAAAAGTAAGTCATTTTTTTAGAATTAAGTCTTCTAATTCTAATTCTAGTTTACCTCTAATATTAAGATCCTCGCATCCCCACAAAGTGTGGTGACCATTAAAATCTCCCATAATAATAAAGGGAGTAGGGAGCTGATCAATAAGACATTGAAAGTCCCTAGGATTAAAAGTAAAATGATTACGAGGTGGCAAGTAAACTGAACATAGAGTAATAGTTTTTTATCAGCTGTAACCTTTACAGCCACAGCTTGTAAATTGGTAGTTAAAGTTACTGAACTCTGAGGAATGTTTTCATTAACAAGAATGGAAACACCCCCAGATGCTCTATTTTCAGTTTCTTAAAACTTATAACATATTCAGAAGCATTAACGTTCCTTAAAACTATGAAAAACGATAAAAGCGCAGGGTCTGATGGATTTTCTGCGGAGTTTTTAAAAATGTTTTGGAAGGATCTCGGGCATTTTATTGTTAGATCCATTAATTACAGCTACAATATAAACGAAATGTCCAACACACAAAAATTAGGGATTATTACATGCATATCTAAACCTAATAAACCTAAACACTTTTTAAAAAACTGGCGACCAATTACACTATTAAACTGTATATACAAAATTGCCTCTGGCTGCATTGCTAACAGAATTTAAAAAGTGCTAGATAAAATAATTTCAAAAGATCAAACTAGGTTCATTAAAGGTCGATTTTTAGCTGAAAATATAAGACTAATATACGATATAATGCAATATACAGAAGTTAATACAATTCCAGGCTTATTGTTCCTGGTAGATTTTGAAAAGGCTTTTGACTCTGTCTCTTGGTCGTTCGTTGAACAAGCACTTAAGTTTTTCAATTTTAAAATGTCAATTAAATCATGGATTAAAACATTTTATAATAACTCAGAATGAAGGATTTTACAAAATGGATTTTTGTCTGAAAGTTTTAAACTAGAAAGAGGTTGTAGACAAGGCAATCCACTTTCTCCCTATATTTTCATAATTTGCGCCGAGATACTAGCTATATTAATAAGAAATTCAAAGGATATCAAAGGTATAACTGTAAACGGGCAAGAATATATTTAATATCGTTGTATGCTGATGACACCTCCTTCATTTTAGATGGAACCCACAAATCCCTGGATAGCACTCTAAAAATATTAGACCTGTATGCCAATGTATCTGGATTAAACATAAACTACTCAAAATCAAAAATCATCTGGATAGGCAGTAAAAAATATTCAAAAGATATTTTTTCATCATCCAAAATGGAAGTTAGAATGGGGTGCAGAAACCTTTTTCTTACTAGGAGTATATTTTTCAGTTAATATTGAAGAAATGATTCAAACTAACTTTGAACCGAAGTTAATGGAGATGAAAAGACTGTTAAAACAATGGTCCACTAGACAATTAATTCCACTGGGTCGCGTCATTGTTATTAAAACCGTAATAATTTCAAAAATAACACATTTATTAATTGCATTACCAAATGTACCAGATCAAGTAACAAAACAAATAACTAAAATGTTTTTTAATTTTATTTGGCAAAACAAACCAGAAAAAGTCAAAAGAGAAGTATTAATGCAAGACTATGTAAATGGAGGCATCAGCTAAAAATAACAACAATTAAAAATAATTTTTGGAAAGATGTGTTACAAAGCTGGCTTACCATTCAACAGAAAGAAACGCCTGATAATAATGAAGATGTAATGAGCCTAAACATTTGGTACAATAGCAAAATTAAAAAAACAACCGGCAAACCTTTTATTCATACGAAGTATTTGCAAAAAGGCATAATATTTATTCAAGATCTAATAGACGAAAATGGGACATTAATGAATTACAATACTTTCATAACAAAATATCAAGTACAATCCATTTTTTTAGAATATGCTTCTTTAACCAGAGCCATTAAATTACATATTTGTAAAACAACAAAATCAAACAACCAAAGTTTTAACACTGTTTACAACCCGATTCTTCCGTTTAAAATAAAACTATTTTTAAAAGATACAAACAGATATACGCAATATTAAATCGCACTACAATAGTTCCTACGTCCCAAAAAAGATATTCAGTATTGGGGTTTGACTTCACTTCACAAGTATGGGGAAAGTATTATGTTCTACCATTCAAAACTATTAAAGACCCATCTTTATTATGGTTTCAGTATAAAATTTTACACAGGATAACAGCTACAAATATATTTTTAAATAAAATAAAATAAGTTGATTTTAATATTTGCGATTTTTGCCATCTTATGCCAGAAACACTGGAACACTTATTTTATGAGTGCTCTAAGTTTACTGTCCTATGGAAAGCAGTAGAAGAGTGGGCATTAAAAAAAGGTGAACAATTTCAGTTGGATAAAAACATGGTTTTATTTGGTATCATAACAAAAAAAGCATTGTTTTATTAATTGGTTCATTATTAATATTAAGTATTATATATATAGAACGAAATTACAAAAGATCAGATTAAATAAAAACGCAATGTTAAGATTCATTATTGATAAAATACAGATTGAAAAATATATATTTTATAAAAATTGCCTGTATAAAGACTTTGATGATCAGTGGGAACCTTGGCAGCAGTTCCTCAAACAAATTGTATAAATTCATGTATAAACTTATTAATAACAAAATATACGAATAAGCTAATAAACATATTTTTATGCAAAATATTGCCAGTTCGGAAAACGTATCTCGACTTTCTATAATTTCTTTTCTTTTTAAGATCGCATTGATTTTATTTATCTTTCAAGAAAGTGGGGTTTTTTGTGTTTTTTTCTTCTTCTTCTTCTTCTCTCATTCTTTGTTTCTATTTCTAGTACTCTTCTTCCTAGTCTCCAGAATATTTGCTCTTCAGTTATGTAAGGCTTTTGCATTGCTAATATCCTGTTTTACAATATCATGTTAAGCCTATCTGTTTCATCTTAATATTGAATACTATGTATGTGTGCATACGGCTCGCGCCGTTTGTGTTCCCTTTCGTCTATCTTCGGCTTCATCCCTGTTACTCCACACGTCCGTGTCTGTCTGTCTATCTGTCTCCCCCCCCCCCCTCTCTCTCTCTCTCTCTCTCTCTCTCTCTCTCTCTCTCTCTCTCTCTCTCTCTCTCTCTCTCACACACACACACACGCACATGCATATGTATACACATATTGTTTAAATAAGTGCTTTATATACGAGAGTATAGCTTTAATTATGTATCGTTTATGTATATACAATAATACCATGTACAGCAATGATTCAAGGCCCCAACCTTGACCTTACTTATGTTTCTGGGGACAATTAAAAAAAAAAAAAGTTATAATAAATGTGTTAGTTGGAACCAATTCATTGTTCCGACGAACACGTATCTGTTTAACAAACGAAACACCTTGTGAAGAGAGATTTTCACATATCTCATCTTCTCTCACTCCTTCCAAATCTCGTGATCGAATCACTCCCTTTGATGAATTAAGGGACTTGTGCACACTGACTTTGATGGATATATTACATAGCACTTTGGATTTGAGAAGACATTTGGAATGACTCTCCGTGGAACATTCTACCAACAGAGAAACATTCTTTAACTTTTTGACACTTCGGCTCACCAGCCAAGCCTTGGAGTCCCTTCTCAACTGCAAAAGGTGATAATTTTTGCAAGGCTCCATCGTTTGAAGATTCTATAACGAGGAACCTTGGCCAAATATCAGAAGAAATAACTTCTGATTTCTTCACAGTCAAACTAGACAACGTGGATTCGTCATCAGAGGACGAGGAATCCGAAACCTCGGTGCGGACTCTCTTCAGAGTCCCATCAAATGTTGGAGATTTGTTAATATCAATGTTAGTATGGAGTGTTAATTCATCAACCATGTCCCCCACCCACCACAGAGTCCAACAAGGGGACATGGTGCTGCGTATAACCAGCAGACATCCATTCCAGGGATACATGGTTGATATACTTGGGCAATAAACAAAAAATAAATCACCCAATTGACCCTAGCCACCGCCCCAAGAGCAACAAATACAAAAGGTAAATAAAACAATGTTTGTTCTTGACTAAAATAAACAAAACAAAGGTTTTTTGCTCTCGAGCTTGGCGTGACCAGCCGATTGATCAGGTCGGGCCGCCCTGACCACCTGTCTGGCTGAACTCCAGGCCAAAGTGGTGTGTTGCCAGAAAACATACCCGTAGATATGCCCCCAACTCAACCACCAGGATCCCATCATCCAGCATTACGAGATGCACTTCACGGCCAACAAGGTGCACCAAAAGGGGATTTGTGCTGTATTCTCAAAGAGAATGTTACACCCCTGCACCACGGTGATGCTAGACAAGTACGACTTATAAATATAATGTATCACCATAATTCGGACATAGCTAAATATTCACACGCAAACACATTTACATAACCAGATACATATACAAGCACGCATGAACACACAAACATACATGCATGCATGGTTGCATCCATCCATCCGAGACAGGACGTAGCCCAGTGGTAAATAGTTCGCCTGATACGCGGTCTGCCTAGGATTTATCCCCATCGGACTATTTATCGTTCCAGCCAGTGCGACACGAGTTGTATATCAAAGACCATGGTATGTGCTATCCAGTCTGTGGGATAGTGCATACAAAAGATCCCTTGCTACTGTGGGGAAATTGTAGCGGGTTTCCTCTCTAAAACTCTAGCCGATGATTAATAAATCAATTAATATGTTCTTGTGGTGTCGTTAAACAAAACAAACTTTTAACCATCCATCGATCCATCCATACGTACGTACGCAACTACGTACCAACCAACCACCTACCTGCCTACATCCATTCATCCATACATACATGCATATACATATGCATATAATAGATACACGCACACACATACATGTACATACAAAGTATATACATGTTATACAGCATATTTCATACTATTTCCTATGATATGCCGTTCATGAATCACTGGTTGGAAGAGGAAAACTCAATAGCTTTACCCAGATAATCGACCCTTCATCGTAGTCCATTTCAAACGAACAGATTGCAATCGAGCGAAAATCCCACTTCTTTGGGCAGGCACAGCTTCAAAATGTCCACATGCCTTTAAATGGTGTAACCAGAGACCCACGTCTGGTATATCAAAATATGTTGTATGTGCCGTCCTTTCTTTGGGAAAGTGCATATAAAAGACCCTTTACTGCTAATGGCAAAATGTGACAGGTTTCCTCTCAAGACTACATGTCAGAATTGCCAATTGTTTGACATCCAATAGCCGATTATTAATTCATTGGTGTGCTCTAGAGGTGTCGTTAAACAAAAAACAATTTGAATAATTTAAGCAAATGTAACAAAAGTATATGGCATCTCTTGGCCCAAGATGTCCCACAGCCTTTGATATACCAGTCGTGGTGCACTGGCTGGAGCGAGAAATAGCCCAATGGGCCCACCGAAGGGGATCGATCCCAGACCGACTGCACACCAAGCGAACGTTTTACCACTGGGCTACGTCCCGCCCCTTTATGTGATAGATGAATGTTATAGTTTTGTTAATATATTGCATGTTTTTAACCACAAACATTAACTTTGTTGCTTATGGGATTTTATATGGCATAGTATAACCTATTACGGTATCCCAGTCGCCTATCTTGATGGAAAGCCTCGAGTTCGAAAGTCGATCGATCGAGATATTAAGTAGATGGATCGACATAGTAAGTTGATCGATCGAGATAGTAAGCTGATCGATTGAGATAGTAAGTCGATTGATCCGATAGTAAGTCGATCAATCGAGACATTAAATCGATCGATCGAGAAAAATAATTTGATGTGATGTCCTTTCCCAGCCACCGTAGAAACCGCATGTTTTTGTAGGTTTCTTTTGTTATTTTGGTCAATGGGTTTTTGGGGTGGTGGGCGTTTTTTTGTTTTTTTTCGCTAGAAAATATAACATTCTGACTTCTCAGCAGCTTCAGCTCTGAACGATTTCGAGACGCGTATTAAACTGCCGAGGGAGGGACGTAGCCCATTGAGCTATAAATCGTTCCAGCCAGTACACTACGAATGATATGTCAAAGGGCGTGGTATGTGCTATCCTGTCTGTGGGATAGTGCATATAAAATATCTCTTGCTACTAATTTTAAAATGTAGCGGATTTCCTCTCTAAGACTATAAGTAAAAATTACCAAATGTTTGACATTCAATAGCCGATGATTAATAAAGCAATGTGCTCTAGTGGTGTCGTTAAATAAAACAAACAAACTTTAAACTGCCGACTTTAAACTGCTGATTCCGGTGGATTTATTTAATATGCTTCGGACACAAAACAAAACAAACTATAACTTTAACATTACAATATGTAACAAAAAGACAATATAAAGACTTGACAAGAACACTCTTCAACACAGAATATCTATAGTTAGCAATGAACACCGAGTATGTAATCAAAATAGTTCAAATGTGCGAAGGAGAAACATCAAGATGTGGGGCTTTTAAAAAATAAATAAGGTAAGGTTTTTCAATGACAGTACATTACACAAAACAAAACCAACATTTTAAACACGCTATGATTAGTTCTATAATATTTTAAAATATATATTCTTCTACTATTTTAAATATTTAGATTTTTACAACCAAGACAAAGCCTAAGTCCCTGGTTCTGTATAGGATCTAGCATCTGCAAGTAAGACTTGCGTGCCAACCCATACACAATGCATCCATAGTCAAGTTTTGACCTCACGAGAGATCGATACAGACGGTCAGTATTACCAGTAACTTTTAAAATATTGAGAGCTTTTAAGCCCTTCTTTTTAACATATTTAAGATAGCTTCCTGTCATATATAATCCCCAGAAATGTGGTCTCTTCCACAACAGGAATAGGATTTTTATCCAAAAACAACTGTGGATCTAAGTGGAAACCTCTTTTCTGAAAGATATGCATACAAACCGTTTTTGCCTTTGTCACGGGGATTCTATAATACCCGTAACTGAATAAAACACGATTGTCCAGATATCTCTCCTAACTGTATATCTATTAGATCTCTCTGTATCGAGCAGTTATACCCGCTGTGGCTCGTCTAGGTATGATCAGAGATAAGATCTTATATAAAGTATATATTATTATAGCACGTTTAGTTCACTAGAAAACACAACAAAAACACAATACACTTTGGAATCTGTATTAACCTACGCTGACAAATGTACTGCCGCAGTAGTTAATTAATAACAACAATAATAACAACCCAGAACTGATCACTTAATTAGTTAATCTCTAGGTGTCTAGTTTACACAATATGTTAATCACTTCACCGTGACACAACACCCACACGTGTAATAATTGAGAAACGCTAACACAAACACGTGCGATAATGGAGAAACGCTTCCAGGGGAGCTTAGTTAATAAAGGAATACAACTCTATTCCTAACTGGTTAATTTTTAATTAACCCTTACTACTCGTTCAATAACGTGTGATAATTGAGAAACGCTAACACACACACGTGTGATAATGGAGAAACGCTTCCAGGGGAACTTAATTAATAAAGGAATTACAACTCTATTCCTAACTGGTTAATTTTTTATTAACCCTAACTACTCATTCAATAACCTTGTAATACAGAATTAATACTGGTACCTATCACAATAAAGCCAATAACCTACAGTTTACCTAGGTCCTCTAGGATGACTGGCTAAGCTATATATATATATATATATCAGAACAGTGAGCCTACAGAATACTGCGTCAGATGACCGGCAGCACCGTCTAAATAATATTGGTATAATACAGTATTAAAATATTTAAAGTCACATCAATCACATCAAGGTTATACACAGAGCAGAAAATATATATTTACCAAAGTCCAAACGGACTAACGTTCCCGGGAAGCCTTCCTTTTTGGTTCTCCTCGATATCTCTAAAACCCTAGCTATTTATTCAAAACTCTCAGAGACAGCGAATATCGCCTGGGGGTACATCGCGGCACCTCACGTATCATGTGATATTCTACCTCTCCCAGAGTCGGTATATTTTTCTATGATCGTCAGACTCAATGACGCCAAGTCGCCAAATCACGGTTGTAAAAACCGCACTCGCGGAGGTATTAGGTAACTACTGACCACATGGCTCCGCACCTGGGATGGGTGTGTATTAGAAGTACAGCTCGATGACCGTCGCGCAAAGGTATCACGTAACAAGTTGCCCATCTGGGCTAAGTGCATTTGGAACTGCACACGGCCCTCTAAAACAATTAATATCACAGGCGAAAACAAAATTAAGAGCATGTACTGTCACAGCCTTTGAGAATCTAAAGCCATTGTAAGTTACCCATTGATGAAGTTTATTCAAACAAAGCTGCAACGTACGTTCCATGATACTCATATTGGACGATCTATAGCAAATGTGAAAATCATTGACATATAACGAGCAATCCACACCAGGTGTTAAACACTGGGTGATACTGTTAATTTTCACAGAAAATAAAGTTACAGACAGGATACTACCTTGAGGCACACCCATCTCCTGTGGGTGAATGTCGAACAAAGTCGACCCCACCCGAACTTTAAAAGGTCTATCTTTTAAAAATTGAGAACTAAAAACAGGAAGTCGACCTCTAAGGCCCATGCCATGGAGGTCGTTTAAAATCCCACACTTCCACGTGGTATCGTAAGCTTTCTCCAAATCAAAAAACAAGTGCTGATTATGGATGAAAGCTTCCCTACAAAACGTTTCAAATCTAACAAGATGATCAATTGTGCTACATCTAGATCTGAACCCACATTGCACCTTAGTAAGCAATTTGTGAGATTCAAGATACCAGACAAGTCTACGATTGATCATTCGTTCCATGGTTTTACAAATGCAACTTGTCAAAGTGATAGGGCGATAACTAGTAGGATTAGTTGGATCCTTACCAGGCTTGGGAATAGGAATAATAATTGCTTTCCTACAATCAGAAGGTAAATGTTTCAATAACTGATAATGAATTTCATCCAGTCCTACTGAAGTATCATGGGCTCTACGAACAGCATCTTGCAATTCCTCCATAGAGAAATGCCTATTGTATACTTCAGCATTTTCGGATGAAACATTAATGCTCTGCTTTTGAGCTTTAGTTCTGACACATGTAAAAGCATCTGTACTGAAAGCAGAAGATGGATTATGAGAACAATTGTCTGCCAATGCATTGGCAATGTCACGATGAGAAGCAACATGAATCATTGACAGACAAATGATGAACTGTATTATTGGATTCTTTACCTTTGATTTTACGGATCCTATTCCAGACAGATTTCACTGATGTTTGTGAATTTAACTTGGAGACAAAAGAGTTCATCCAAGAGCCTTAGCCGTAGCAATACGAAATGCATCCAGGTTACCCGCTATAGGTTCACGTTTGAACCGCTAAAGTAACCTGTTTCGCTCTTTGAATGCATCCTTGCATGCATCATTAAACCATGGTTTATTGAAACGCTTTGGTTCTCCCGAAGTCTTAGGAATAGTTTCATCTGCAATATCCTTCAAGATGGAAGTGAACAAAGACATGGGATCATCAGCATCAGTAATGGCAAATTGTTGCAGACGATTGTTGCATAGATGCTGAAACTCACCCCAATTTGCCTTCGCCAACTTCCATCTTTGAACTCTTTCATGCGATGGAGGTCCAGCATTCTCCAAAATAATGGGAAAGTGGTCACTACCACAAGGGTCTGAACCAACTTTCCAGGAGAAATCAAGAAAAAGTGAAGGACTACAAGGTGTTAAGTCTGTAGAAGTGAAAGAAACATTTGCAGAATGAAAATATGTATGACTTTTATCATTAAATAAAAGCAAGTCATTCTTGAGAATTAAGTCTTCCAATTGTTTACAAAGTGCGGTGACCATTAAAATTTCCCATAATAATAAAATCTTGAAGATCCCTTGGATTAAAATTAAAATGATTACGAGGAGGTAAATAAACTGAACATAGAGTAATAGTTTTATGAGCCGTGACTTTTACAGCCACAGCTTGTAAGTTAGTATTTAATGTCACTATACTCTGAAGAATGTTTTCATTAACAAGAATGGAAACAGCGTACTGCAGTTCTTCAATTTGAGGCTGTTGTGTTTATTGTATTTAAAACAATTATTACTGCCACATAGGCTTCTCCTTTCGACGATCAGCAAATGGGTTTGTTACTCGCACTCATAAATAGCGTATACCACTACATTTGATATACCAGCTGTGGAGCACACAATAGCGAAATAGACCATTTGAGAATAGCCTCAGGTGTTTTATGGGTTATATCTAGCCTAGCCGTAGAGCGATCAATCGAGGTGCTTTTGGGTCATGTCATTGAGCCTCCTCGGTGGACTCATTGGGTTTTTCTCGTCCAAACCAGTAACCAGGCTTGTTATATATATATATATATATATATATATATATATATATATATATATATATATATATATATGTATGTATGTATGTATGTATGTATGTATATATATATATATATATATATATATATATATATATATATATATATATATATATATATATATATAAATACCGTGCTAGTTGATATTATGTCTGTGCATATAAAGATTATTTGCTGTTTTCCAGTAGAAATAGCTAATACAGTGGGAGCAGATTTCTTCCCTCACTATCTAGATCAAGTGTCACAACCATATGTTAGACGCCAAACAGCCGTAATTTAAAATATGCTCAGGTGTTGTAAAACAAACAATTACAGAATGACAGCTTCTCGTAATTTTAAAAAGTCGAAATACATCTCGTGTCGCTATATCTACACGCCATGACGCTGCTGAAGTCGTTTGACCTTGCAGAAAGTCTGGAATATTTGCAGTGCCTTTTCCTCTTTTGTAATGGGGTTGGAGGGGGGCAATATCAGGGGTTTTAACACAGGGTACTGAGGGTAACATTACGTACCCTTAAATCTTGCCAATTAATATATATGTATAGTATGTGTGACATTGTAATTTTGTATAAATCGTGGTAAGGAAACTGCTATTTAAAATGTGTCAAAGTGGACACAATGCAGTGTTTAATTTTTAAATATTTCCAAACCCAATCCCTCTAGTACGGCAGCTTATGGTCTGTGATGTTTTTAGTATATACCCTCAATTTATTTTCTGCCAGAAAGCCTGAATATCTATGTCGCAGTTGACAAAAATGTAAATATGTATGAAAAACCCGTGTAATAAGCCAGATAATAGTTTATTAATGAATAGTTTGACGAAAATCGGATTATTAAAATACATACAGTCGCGGGATTTAACCTCAATTGATAGAGTTCTCGCCTGAGGTGTTTAGGTCCCAGGATCGAACCGACTCGATGGAGCTGGCTACCACTAGCCATTTTTCGTTCCAACCTGTGCAAAACGACTGGTATATACTAAAGGGCGTGGTATGTAGTGCCCCGTCTGCGAGTAAGTGCATATAAAAGAACACTTATTGCTTATTCAGTAGGAGTAGCCTATAAAGTGGCGGCATCAGATTTCTTCTCTCATTATCTTTGCGGTTCTTAATTATATGTCCGACGCCATGTTACTGTAAGTGCATCTTTAAATATAGCATTTTTTCTTCTTCTTAAAGTATTAACTGATTGAATTATAGTCGTATGTGTGTGTATGTGTGTGTATGTGTGACTGTGTGCATGTATGTATTGATGCATGAATATCTATATTGTGACGGAACATGCTCTTAATTTCTTTTCGCCTGTGGCGATATTAATTGTTTTAGAGGGCCGTGTGCAGTCTCAATATGCACTTAAGCCCAGATGGGCACTTTGTTACGTAACACCTCTGCGCGACGGTCGTCGAGCTCTTTCTAATACACACCCAGACCAGGTGCGGAGGCCATGTGGCCAGTAGTTACGTAATACCTCCGCTAGTTCGGTACGATCGGGGTATTGCTGGCGAACTAGGTGACGACCAGTCTAGGCTTCTAAGAAAAATATGCCGGCTTGGTCTCTGTGGAAATATCACTTGATAGGGGAGGACCGCGTTGTACCCCCAGGCGATATTCGGTTTTATAATAAATAGCTAGGGTTTTGGAGATATCAGGGAGAAACAAAAGGAAGGCTCCACGGGATCGTTGTCCGTCCGGACTGGTAAATATTTTATTTCTGCTCTGTGTATAACCTTGATGTGATTGATGTGACTTTAAATATTTTAATACTGTATTATACCAATATTATTTAGACGGTGCTGCCGGTAATCTGACGCAGTAAACTGTAGGCTCACTAATATATATAAAGCTTAACCAGTCATCCTAGAGGATCTAGGTAAACTGTAGGTTATTGTCTTTATTGTGATAGGTACCAGTATTAATTCTGTATTACAAGGTTACTGAATGAGTAGTTAAGGGTTAATTAAAAATTAACCAGTTAGGAATAGAGTTGTAATTCCTTTATTAATTAAGTTCCCCTGGAAGCGTTTCTCCATTATCACACGTGTGTGTGTTAGCGTTTCTCAATTATCACACGTTATTGAACGAGTAGTAAGGGTTAATTAACCAGTTAGGAATAGAGTTGTATTCCTTTATTAACTAAGCTCCCCTGGAAGCGTTTCTCAATTATCACACGTGTGGTTGTTGTGTCACGGTGAAGTGATTACAATATTGTGTAAACTAGACACCTAGAGATTAACTAATTAAGTAATCAGTTCTGGGTTGTTATTATTTGTTGTTGTTAATTAACTACTGCGGCAGTACATTTGTCAGCGTAGTATTAATACAGATTCCAAAGTGTATTGTGTTTTTGTTGTGTTTTCTAGTGAACTAAACGTGCTATAATAATATATACTTTATATAAGATCTTATCTCTGATCATACCTAGACGAGCCACGCGGGGTTTTGAACTGCCCGTTACAGAGAGATCTAATAGATATACAGTTAGGAGAGATATTTGGATAATCGTGTTTCATTCAGTTACGGGTATTATAGGATCCCCGTGACATATATATTGTATGTATATCGAGGTTGACGATTACAAACATAGATATTAACGCATTGGCGCAGGGGATAATTAAATCCTTTCTAGCCTCACAAATTGTCCCATGCCGTTGCTGGGACCCAAACCTATGGCACTGAATCGCCCGCAAATTGCAGACTTGCTACGATACCTTCTGAGCTATTGAGACATCCATAAAAGGATGCTCTTTAACTCGGCTATATGCATGGGGCACACACACACACACACACACACACACACACACACACACACACACACACACATAAATTCCAACAAACTAATCCCGATAACATGCTAATATATAAGGGAAGATACCAAATTTAATTCAAAATGGCCCTTGTATACACTACAATAAATGACACGCATATTTTATTTTATGTTATCTAGTGGTGTAAAACATACTTTCTGTTATGCTATTATTAACTGAATAAATAATTTTTAAAATATATATATTTTAAGACAATGTTTAAGAGTAAGACAACATGGCTAATTAATATGTAGTGGGTGATTGGTGCTATAGTCCTATCCCATCGATCTACCAATGGTATGTAGTTACAAAATTAGTTGCGGGGAAAATGTCCAAAGGTGCCGAGTTGTAACGGATGAATAGTTGGTAAGGGATTCTCTGTCCAGCACAACCTAGAGAGTTAAACCTTTGTTAAATCCTGAATGGCTACCTCATTGTACTCCCAAATCGTCTAATATAGAACAAACTGACCTGTATGAAGCAGCCACTTGTCTTAAAAGGACACATTTTTACTTCTTTTGGGTGGCTGACTAATACATGTTTGACTATACATAATTAAACACACACACACGCACGCATACACACACACACACACACGCACACACACAGACATACCCATACATATACATAATAACAACCCATAAATTATACTTTGTATAGTACTGGGTATCTAGGCCTAAATTATGGCTGTCATACTTGGAATTGGCGAGTGTGGGAAAGAAAGAAAGTTTGTTTTATTTAACGACACCACTAGAGCACATTGATTTATTAATTATTGGCTATTAAATGTTAAACATTTGGTCATTGTGACACGTAGTCAGAGGAAACCCGCTACATTTGTCCATTAGTAGCATGTAATATCCATAGACAGGACAGTACATACCACGGCCTTTGGTATACCAATCGTGGGACTCTGGCTGGGACGGCAAAAAGCCCAATATGAGAGAATTGTTTCACCAAGCGGATTTGATCCTGTGACCAACGCACCTCAGCCGAGAGCTCTATCGACTGAGCTAGATCCCGCCCCCGACATAGTTAAGGGCAACAAAGATACTACTTCTTGTGCTACCCTGAGCGATTAACAGCAAGGGATCTTTTATATGCACCATCATATAGACATGATAATACACACCATGCCAGTTGTGGAGCACTGGCTGGAATGACAAATAGCCCAGTGGGTCCACAAACCTATTTGCTGATAGTCGAAAGGAGAAGCCTATGTGGCAGTAATGATCGTCTTAAATACAATAAACTCAACAGCCTCAAATTGAAGAAATGCGGTGCTGTGTCGTTAAGCACACGTTCCTTTCCATTGTTGTGTTATTACAGTTCAAGTCGGTATCTTATTACAATTCAAGTCAGCTAGTTTATTACAATTCAGGGCAGTTTTTATTACAGTTCAAGGCAGGTATTACAATTCAGGGCACTACAGGGCGCTATATATACATGCATATTAATTTGATTTTCAACTGGAGGTGGGGGGGGGGAGGGGCGATATATTATTTTCAAAGTTGTGGGGACAATCTCCCCCCCCCCCCCCCCCCCCACACACACACACACTTCCTACAATAAATATAGATCATTGCACGAGCGGAGTGCCATACGGAATTTATGAAACAAGTTTGGGAATTGTTTTATTAACCGAACGAGACTGGTATCATTTATTTATTATCCACAAACTGATTTATAACAAACGTTAAATAGGATCATTGTAATCGTTTCACAATCGATGTTAATAACATTCAACAATGTTAATAACATTCAGCGATATCAATTTCAGTGACGACGAATGATGTCAATATCATAGCCGCGACCACCGCAAGCTTGCAGCTATTGTAGCAAGTATATTGACGTCAATTTCCAATGTATTATTATGATCCATGTCATAGAGAATAATACATGAGTGGCCGTTAGATACCATTTATCTTACTACGAGTTATTTTAAAATGTATTTAACGAGCGAAAACGAGTTTGATACGTTTTTAAACAACGAGTTGTAAGATAAATGGTATCAAATGGATACGAATGTATTATTATATTTCTTACATATCCTCAAAGACCAGGTTTAAAGCAAAACATTTAACATCTTTTTTTTACTAGTTATTTACAGCCCTTTCACTTGGGTTTTTTTTATGTGTTTTGTTTTGTTGGGTTTTTTTTTTGGGGGGGGGGGTTTAATAATAATATTTTTTTTTTTTAACTATTTATTCACAGAACCCCTGTTTACATTTGTGACAGAGTTACAATACAAAATTATACATTACCATTTTGGTATACAGATCGAAATTTTCATTCAGTAATTACAATAGTTATTATCAAGAAGTTATACATGTATGTATGAATATTAATGATACAGATAGAAACACGAGTGTATATTGTGTAACCTAAGTTCTCATAACTTATAATTTTGGACTAGACATGTAACTTAATTAAATACAAATTAACAATACAAAATGGGTTCTGCGAGACAGTTTCGATTATATTGTATCTACTTATACACTCATCCCTGTTTTAAACAGATTATGATATATACCTTATTCAGTTTGAAATTTGTTGTGTAAAGTTTTACTATGATAAATACTTCTTTCTGTTAGATATCTATATTTCAGAATATGTTTAAAATAGTTCATATTTGGTAAGATGTCTGTTACTTTACATTTATAGATAAAGAATTTAGCAAGTAATAGAAACAAATCACAAATTTCGTCAGCTGTTGTAATATTATTTTCTCCTAGTATAATTAATTTGGCATCGAGAGATAGTTCCAGATTTTTAACAATATAGCTTGTTTGGAAAATTCCTACTCAAAAGTCTTGGCAAGCAAAGTAAATAACATATTTTGGAAAGATTGTTGGAATGCCTTCAATGCATTTTGCCATCAACTTTTGATGAATTTTTGACAAAACCGATATTTTATAACTCTAATATTTGTATAGATAAAAAGAACTGTCGATAAAAGTTGGTTCTTCCATTTATAATCCTTTGTTACATCAAAAAAAATTCTCATCCATATACATTTAAGGGCTTTTACATACGCATATATATCACCTTCACTAACAGGACGACAAACTATTGTTCTCTTGATTCTATCAGGTTTATTATTCCAGGTGGATTTGGAAGAGTCAAGATAAAGTAATTAAATTTAGAAATAAGTAGACTTAATAATTGCAAGTTTGCCGAGAGGTATAAACGTGATTCCAAGAATTTGGAACATTTTGGGGTTTCATTCTAGTTTTTAAGTTTGGTAAATATGTGTCTTTATTATTTTTATTAGCTCCGATCCAGATCACTTCTGATTTGTCATAATTAATATTTAATCCAGACATATCAGCAAATTCGTTCAACACTGTAACTGTAGTTTCAAAATATTTTTTACTCCCATTAAAAAGAAACTAATTGTCATCTACGTATTGTGTCATAAGGAGATGTGCATTACTGATGTAAATGCCTTTGATATTTGGATTGTGTTTAACCATAAGAGCTAAAATGTCTGCGCATAATAAAAAATATATAGGGATAAGTAGGGTCGCCTTGTCTACAGCCTCTTTGAATTTCAAACCATGGAGATAAAGTGCCATTAATTATTAAACAAGATTTAATATTTTAATGAAATATTGGAACTCATCTTCTTATTTGTTTTTCAAAACCAAAAAATTAAATGGTATTATCAATGAAGGACCAAGATACGGAGTCAAAGGCCTTTTCAAAGTCTACCAGTTTTTCAAAAATTGTTTCGGCATGTCACCTTTAGGGATACATGTTATAATTCTTTGCTTTTGGATAACAGAAAGTTCTCCTTTTTCAAAGCCTTCGTTTATTGATCTTAATAAATAAATGCCAATATCGTTCCAGAAAAATGTGTATATTTTAAGACGTTTAGTAATTCATCGCCTCCAAGAGATTTAGCCTCATCTTCATTTAACTTATTCATTGTAGTATTTTGAGAAAACATGGAATTAAGTTCATATTTAGCAATTAAATGTTCTTTTGATACAAACAGATTTTCATAAAATGTCTTAGCTTCCAAATAAATATCATGTATGCGTGTTAAAATAGTACCATCTTCCGACTGAATTTTTGTCATTGACTTGCTAGTAAAATTCCTGTTTTCTAAATTACAAAAGTGTTTTTTTTTCACCCTCATTAATCCAGTTAGCTCTAGAGCGAATACGAATGCCTTCCATCTTTTTCTTCTTATGTGTTCTAGTTCCAGTTTCTTTGCTTCTAAGCGATCAAAGTCAATATTGTCTATGTTATTTTCCAAGTTATTTATTTCCCTATTTAACACTTCTTCTAGTTTCTTGCTTTCTTTATTCTCAAATGAGGCACAAGAAATTGTTTTACCCTGAATCTCCATAAGAAGCGATTTCATAAAAAGCTGATCATTAATCTTGACTTTTATTTCATGAGGTATATCTTCTGGTGATATTGGTTCAAAGCCTTTAGCAGAGTATTGTTGGATAACCTTTAAAACACTTCTTTTACAGCTTTAACATATTCCATGTCACGCAAACGGCAGTTATTAAATTTCCAATATGTATTTGTTTTTGGTTGGTTTGTCAAGTTCAATTTTAAGCTTATGAAACAGTGGTCTGATCTATAACCGGAAATTATATTTGAGTCACTAATAAAAGTTATGTTTAAAAGTCTATCAATTCTGTTAGTTTAGATGACCTGAATGAAATGATACCATATAAACATGAACTATTCATCACATATAAAAATACACTTAGACTGTAGCATTAACCAGCATTTGTCGTGAAGGATTTCATTTGTAGAACGGGCGGGACGTAGCTCACTGGTAAAGCGCTCGCCTGATGTGCAGGGCCGGATTTAGACCTTGGGGGCCCGGGGCACTTCAAGTTCGGGGACCCCTCAATATAGAAATTAAATTACATGACATATTAACAAAATGAAATAATTTTATGATTATTACATTTGTTTATATATATAAAGGAAGTCTTAGTCTGGAGGCCCCTCTGGCAGGGGGGGGGGGGCAATTGCCCCCTTTACCCCCTTATAAATCCGGCACTGCTGATGTGCGGTCGGTCTTGAATCGTTCCCTGTCGGTGGGCCCCATTTGGCTATTTATCATCCCAGCCAGTGCACCACGACTGGTATATCAAAGGCCGTCGTATATGCTATCCTGTCTGCGGGATGGTGCATATAAAAGATCGCAAGCTACTAATGGAGAAATGTAGCGGGTTTCCTTTCTAAGATTACATGTCACAATTATCAAATGTTTGACGTCCAATAGCCGATGATTAATAAGAAAATAAAACCTTTTTTTTGTCATTATGGATTTTACTTGCAGAAGGGGCTGGATGTAGCTCACAGGTAAAGCGTTCGCCTGATGCGCGGTCGGTCAAGGATCGATCCCCGTCGATAGCCCCATTGAGCTATATAATTTTTCCTCCCAGCAAGTGCACCACGATTGGTATATCAATGTACTCTTCTGTTTGAGCATATAAAGGATCCACCGCTACTAATGGAAAAATGTAGCGAGTTTCGTCTCTGAGACATATGTCTAAATTACCAAATTATTGACATCCAATAGCCGATGATTAATAAATCAGTGTGCTCTAGCGGTGTTGTTAAACAAAATAAAGTTTAACTTGATTTGTAGAATGCTAGCTCGAGTCACCTCTAGCCCTCTTCTTATTGAGGGGAGGGCTAGAGATAACTTGAGCTAGTAGAAAGAAAGAAAGAAAGAAAGAAATGTTTTATTTAACGACGCACTCAACACATTTTATTTACGGTTATATGGCGTCAGACATATGGTTAAGGACCACACAGATTTTGAGAGGAAACCCGCTGTCGCCACTACATAGGCTACTCTTTCCGATTAGCAGCAAGGGATCTTTTATTTGCGCTTCCCACAGGCAGGATAGCACAAACCATGGCCTTTGTTGAACCAGTTATGAATCACTGGTCGGTGCAAGTGGTTTACACCTACCCATTGAGCCTTGCGGAGCACTCACTCAGGGTTTGGAGTCGGTATCTGGATTAAAAATCCCATGCCTCGACTGGGATCCGAACCCAGTACCTACCAGCCTGTAGACCGATGGCCTAACCATGACGCCACCGAGGCCGGTTTTCTAGTAGAATGCAAGAAACTGTATTTCAGGACATCAAGTTTTTTTTACAAAGTTCCAGTGGAGAATGCCCCCAAACTCCGTTCCCTCAGCAGTTATGAGAACAGAGGTCTCCCCATATGACATCGTGCTTCGTGCCTGAAGTCGGCGGCATAGCACAGATAGATCATAGATATATAAAGAGATAAATTCAAGTCTTCAATGTTATCTGATTAGCCTTGAACTGCCTCAGAGAAATTCGGGCAAAAAAGTAACAAAAAAAACGATAGTGATATTAGGGCAAAATATTCTAACGTCAAAATTAGTTGCAATCCATGTAAAAATGCATATAGTGAACCATATGATAAAAATATTGTAATCGAAATTCGGACATTTTCGTTTAATTCGGACAAAAACCAGCCTACAAAAATGGGAGCCCGTACGCCTATGTCGATGTTACAGTAAATAAACATTTGTAAGACCGATAGGTGTTAAATTCTACTTTATTCTTAGTAAATTAGTCTGAGTGGCAGTCCTTTTTGTGGCGGTGCAAGGATATCTCTAGTAAATGATATCCTCTAGAGTGACTGTCCTCCTATAGACGAGGCATTAGAGATTTTGGAAATCAACCACTATTTTGCCAAATCTCCATTCGACTTTGCATTGTGCAGAGATACAATCTTGATCACGTATTACAGTTTTGTCATTCAGATTTAGATCACAGTACATCCAACCCATGGCATAATATATTATACAAATTAAAGAGGTCGTTCAAAATGTTTTACGGAAATGTTTTAAGAGAAATGCTACCTATACTAGGCACGGCGGAAGCAAGTAGATAGTCGGGGGTCTGAATGGGATCGAGGAACAAAGCAAAGTTTCTAGGGGGCTCGGGGGATATGCTCCCCCATAAAACTTTGAAAACAAGATATCATGAAATGCAATTTCCTTTTTTCTACAAGTAAAATTCATCTCTGCTTTAAAGATTTACTACCAATAATATTTAATTACCGGTAATTACGGCTGTCATAATAAAAATATTCATCTTTGTTGTTTAAAAACGTAGCCAACTCGCTTTCGCTTGTTAGATACATTTGAAAACAACGCATTGTAAGACAAATGGTATCTAACGGCCACTCATGTTGTATTCTCTGTATAACCCAGGACCATATATAATATTAAAACTAACAATATATAATTCTGTTCCACAAAGTGAAAATTATCTCTTGTATCCGAAGCAATTTTATGGGGCCTATGAAACGTATGCTCCTGGGGCATATCACTGCCCCCATCTCTGAAAATAAACCCCCCCCCCCCCCCCCCCCACACTCGTTATCTTACTACGCCTTGCTGGTACGTTCTCGAAGAAATTCCAACTTTTAATGAATATATATGACCATGGTTGACAATAAATAAATAAATAAAATAACAAAACTTGATGACTTGTGTTAAAGTGTTTATATATATATTATATTATGTTTATGATTCATATTAAAAGACTGTCACTAATAGCCCATGCTGCCATTGTAATACGTTTCAGACTGACAGAGCCTTTTTAACAACTAAAATTACATATTATATTCACTTTCCTGTTTAGAATCTCAGTGTATGTAAATACAATGTGTTTCCCGTCACCCCTAATGTTTGCAGTAGCCTAAAGTGGAATTTACCTCTAAATAATTCCGTACATACAAAAAATATAAGGTACATGTATTTGGAAATAAAATGAAATTTTAGCACCTACACAAATATTAATTGGGACGGCCAGAAACACATTGATATTCTCAACAAGAAATTATATTTAATATATAGTATTATTTTAGTCATTAAAAATGGCAGCAAATTCAAAACAGTCTTTTTATAATATGATGTCACGGTATCACAGAAGAGTGACTTCCAAGCTTAGTAAATATAACAAACAATAAATTGGACGGCATAAGCAATATTAACAAATAAGAGCAGCTGCAGGTGGAAACTAGTTCAATGAATGATATGCATATCCGATTACTTTCAATGCTTAAACAGGGCCATACTTAGTCCATAATAACTTGGAGGTGCAGAGAAAAACAGAATCGTGGCAACTGAATAAAGGGAGGGTTGGAGTCATGTGCCCCTCCACATTTTCTTTAAATTTGTGATCCTAATATATATATAAATTGTGGGAAAAGTTATAGGTTTAAAGGCATATTGTCACAGACTACTGACCTATTTAATGGTCTAACAAAGTATTATCTGAACAAATACAATTTGATTTGTCCCTAAATGTACTTTATTCAACCATCTTCATAACCGCCATACTCCATTTATTAATGACATTTTGTAAAAATAATTGAATTATGGCAATAGTCCATAATTCAAAAACTAAAATTGCTGAGAGGGATGAAATGTATTTCATTCCATCATGGTTCAGTTAAGGTGATGCATAGCTAGATTTGGTTTTCAACAATTACTGTAATTTTTATTTATTATCCATTGTTAGAGAAATAAGGTCCTTAAATCTGTGACAGTATGCCTTTAAAGGTAATGAAGAAAAAAAATTAAATAAATTTCAAGAAATTATTCATTATAAGATGATTTGCAAAATTGAGATGTGTCCACACGAATCACAAATTTCAACCATTTAAAAACTTGGTTTGAGATGGGGACTTTTTGCTTTTTGCTTGTGTACACACACACACACACACACACACACACACACACACACACACATCTGGGGTGTGTGTTCCTACCAGTTCACATATGGGTCTCAGTAATATGAAGTATATTTCAGCTAAACAAGGGCATTCTGGACATAAAGGTAATGTTTTTATTTTCATATTTTCCTGACAGGCAACTGCCCTTGCCAACCACAAGCAAAAACTGAACGTACATTGTCTCAATTTGACCTTCATCAGTTAAGAGTTCAAACTGACCCATTTAACAAATTTTTGTCCCGGAGCAGATTCCTGGCTATCCAGAGATCGGCCCGGGACAGACATGCTCGAAGTTCTAGTGGCATATGAGCATGTAAATAGTGTACCCGACCCGACCCGATTTAACAAATGATTTCCACTTGGGAGTAACAATCGCATGCTTGCTTTAGCATTTAAATATTTAACTTTCTTTCTTTTCAATTTATTTTCGTGCTTATATCCAATTAAAGTTCAAGCATGCTGTCCTGGGCACACACCTCAGCTATCTGGGCTGTCTGTCCAGGACAGGTTAGTTGTTACTTGGTTAGTGGTTAGTGAGAGAGAAGAGGGTGTAGTGGCCTTACGCCTACCTATTGAGCCCTTAAGAACTCGCTCTCGGTTTGAGCCGGTACCGGGCTGCGAACCCTGCACCTACCAGCCTGTAGTCCGATAGCTTAACCACTGCACCACCAAGGCCTGTAATATTTGACTACTTGAAAATCAGGTGAACAAAAGGTAAATTAAAACACTGTTATAATCAAGAGACAATTTTTGTCGGAACAGGGACAGTTAGGATGGATGTAATGTGGATGCTGATTCAACATTTTAAATACTATTTCTCAATTTCTGAAATCATTTAATTTTAAATAAATTACCAAAAAATTAACATCCTTTCATCATCATTTCAATATTGTTTTCACATTTATATTGACTGTTACTTTATTAACGTGCCTATATTCATGAGGTTCAGGCATGTTATATTGACAATTCAAGCACTTTCACTTTGACAAGATAAAACAACTTCATAAATCACATATTTACATCTCATTCGACTTGAAATAATATGTTAATCATTCACACTAAAATAATAATAATTAAAATGAAACAGGCTTCCATAATAATCATAATCATAATCATAATCATAATAATAATAGAGAGTAATCAACTCCATTAAAGTCACTGGCTTGAGTTTCTCACATACATTCTTTTTTAGTTTGGCATAAAAATATTTTTTATACTTCTACAAACACCAGGAAACAAGAAACATATTGACTTTGCCAAAGTGAATAATTTAAGCAAAAGGAATGTGTAAGTTTTTGGTAGAAAAAAAGAAGTTGAAATAGACAAAAAACTAGTGTCAGATTTAAATAATAATAATAATAATAATAATGAATGCTGGGGTGTCAGTCATTCAATATGGTTTTAAACAAGTTGAACAAACATATATTCTTTAAAAAAAACACCTCATAGTTTTAGCTGTCAGACAATCTAAAGGCATTTTATTTTTATTACTTATTATGTATTTTTTGTATATTATGTCGTAATAAATGGCAAAAAAGGAAAATAATTTTGAAGACAAATTATAAGATGGGACTAATTTTGTTTGTCAACTGGATTACAGAACATAATTTTGTTTAAAAGACGACTTCACATACATACATCACGGTAATTGGCACATCAGATAATAAAGTTCATGGGGTTTTTTTCACCATTCTCTTTTAAATAACTTAACCCAAATTATCATGTTAGGTTCAGTTGTTACACATATGCATTCATACATAAATAGAGCAACTCAAGTTAACTGTGTTTTCATTACCTACTTATCAGAAATGGGGCCAAAACGTAATTGTACATTAGGCCACTATCAGAGTATGACAAATATTTTGAAAAGTCACTAGCCACAGGGCTAGTGGGTTTGTGAAAACCACTAGCCCACCAAGATAAAGCACTAGCCCAAATTCTTGATCAATTATAACTGGATTTTTATATAATTTTTGTAACATTACACATTTATGAGTATAACAGTAAAATAAAACAAACACTTAAATCATGTTGTAACTTTCAGTTTTTTGTCGTGTCGTACGTTTTGTCTTTTGTCAAGTGTGATCCATCGTCATTGTCCCGTTTTTGTTTTTGTCAATAAACTTGCTCTGGTCAGGAGCTGGTACCAGGATTCAAACCCAAAACCTACCAGTCTTATGTACGATGGCTTAACCACTACACCACTGATTATAATACATGCGTAATAGGTAATATATTGTTATTTTTGTAAGTTGTATGTATATGTTGCATTTTAAAATTCTGTTGTAATGTCTGTCTGTCTGTTTATATCAAATTCAGTTTAAACTACAATATTATTAATATTATATGACTTTATAATAAATGCTTTGATTAAAATTAATACCACATGACCGATTTAAAAAAAACAAAAAAACAACATACTTTCATACTTCCATAATCTTGATAATGGTATACTTTTGGCAAAGCTTTCAATATACTAGTACATGGGGGAAATAACACATTTGAAAAGTTTCAAAAATTAAGTTTCCATCAAAATGTCAAATTTGACCTTTTCATAATAATACTATTATCTTAAATGTTATTTGAAATGTCTTGTCATTTACAAAACAGAGTAAGTGGGGGAAATGATATTCATTTATAGGCTTTGTTTTAAACCATACAATCCATAAAAGCAAATTCAAACCTCCTTTGGGTTATTTCAGATATTATAAGAAAGGGATCCATGAAAGAAAATTAACAGAAAATTGCTGAAGTTTTAGTGAATCAGAGTTATGCGGATGAAGTACATTTAAACCTTTTTCATAGGATGGAGTACATATACCCCTCAAAGTTTGCTAAGGATCATGGATTCAAGATTGTCTTTGATTAATGTTTGACGACATTAATCACGAAGTAACACAAATGTGCAAGACGTTAATGAATTGCAAGAAACCATCCATAAAGAGAGGGAAAATCTGGTACAAGGTTCCCAACCTTGGTGGTGTCCTTGTTAAACCATGAGACATTCACAGCCCGGTACCGGTTCCCACCCACAGAAGGTTTTAACAACCCAGTGGGTAGGTCTAAGACCACTACAGCCTCTTCTCTCTCACTAACCACTAACCACTAACCCACTGTCCTGGTACAGTTAGCACAGTTAGCAGAGGTGTGTGCTCAGGACAGTGCGCTTGAACTTTAATTGGAAATAAGCATAACAATAAGTTGAAATGAAAATAAATGCTACAAGGCTTACGAATCAGTGGACTCATGAAAATTATTTTCTGTAATCAAATATGTACTGTACTGTATAGAGTATTTATATATGAATATGAAAATGCATCTTTTTCAGCTAATTGTGTACAAACTGGAATAAATCCGTATGACAAAACCCTATTTCCTGATAAAAATCAAAGACAGCAATAGGGGTTGGGGCATGCAGTTAATATATTACTTTGATTTTTTAGCATCAGGGTGGGGGAAATATGCACAATCTGTAGAGAACAAAGCCAGTGACCCCTGTAAGCACCCATTCCCACTTCTAAGGTATACGACATTAAATCAACAAATATACAGAAATATGGGGGGGGGGGGGGGGGGGGGGGTTATGGAGGGTATTGTTTTTCTTTCCTCTCTTCTTCCTTTTTTTCCAAATGAAGTTTGAGAATTAATACTTTTTTTTTCAAGTAAAGCTCATTATTTCTTTAAAATAACAATCTTTAGCTTTAAAAAAAAATTATATACATGTATATCCCCACCCCAACAATTTCGTAATTTGCGCAATGTTGTTGATTTCAGCATCATGATAAATGCTTGTTTACATACATACGTTAAAATACATACATTAAGAATGCCGACTTCGCATTATTACTATTCCAGTCAGTTTTTAATTAAAAAAGATAATGAAATTGAAACTTACGCATTTTAAAATCGAGCTAACTTTCGAGATGTCATCTCAGTCTTACAAAATTATATATTTTATCTGACAAATGTCATGAATATTGTAAACTAATTTTAATCAGTGGACGTTTAACCACAATTTGTATTAATACTGTATGTTCATTTCCCGCGATCTGCATGTGTGGTCTCGACCATTACATGGGTGCGAAATTAAAAAAACAAAGGAAATAAACGTATTCATTGAAGCGAACAAGCTGTTCCTCCATGAGTCCAAAATATTGGACTTGAGTACTCAAGGGTCAAAATCGACCCGGACCCGAGAACCCGACACTTATACTTGATGATAATTATTGAGACTAAGGAATAAAGTAAAATAGCACTATCCATCGTAATTCCAGCACTGAACATGGATGCCAAACCATGCCATTCGACTTTTGTTTTCCCTCCATGTCTCATAGTCCTATAATATAGGCTAAATGGCTGAAAGCATATGGTAAAATGATGTAAAATAAATATAATTAAATACGGGTGATCTTCCTTGCACGGGTACTCGACTCTTGTAAATGGACTCGAGTCTTGCTGGACTCGGCCCGTGCCCGAGTACTTGTGGAAACCCTACAAACAGCTATTGGGGTTTTTTAACAAATTTACATCAAGATTTACTTGCGTGTAATCGTACTGTTTAATGTCCAAAATGATGTCTCTTGACATGTGCAGTCTCGGCTGACTGACAGTAGCCCTAAGTTCAGCCAACGAACATGTTCCTAACATTCACAAGCTATTTGATTGGTTCCCGACGTGGCCATTTGGTTTAATGTGAAGCGCATAAACCAGTCTAGCGGATGCTTTGTTTTGCTTTTGCTCAGTCTGGCTGAACTCGGTCAAAGATAGCCTACTTGTGATTGAGCCCTGAACTAGCATACATGTATATTCAAACTGACACACATTATCGGTCCGTTTCTTTGATTAATTTTGTTTAAAGACTTTACAAAGTTAGAATAACAAGCTACAGATCTTTCAGACTTTTCTTTCATACCTGTTGAACACATGCCGTTGAAATGAATAACCGTGATTATTGAAATAAGCAAACATCATTACACAGTAGCCTATTCTGAATGACGCTGTTTCTCGTTACCAGTCGCGAGATTGCTGGTGTATGCCAATTGAATATTTGGTAGTATTATTATGTCAGAGATGTCGGATAGATTATGTAACCATTTGTTCACATCAGAAGATATAAAATGGCGTAGCCAAAATGTTAGCCATTTTTTGTAAAATAAGCCAATGGCTAATTTGGCAACAGACAGGTCGAGACCTGCACTGTCACCGATAATCTTAGCATTATGTAAATATGCAGTGATGTTCATGAACTCTCTAGCAACTGTTAAAGGGACATACCCTAGTTTTTAAACACTAACGCATATTTTTATAACCGTTTTTGATGACTTAAATCATACTTTACAGGAAAGAGTAACATGAAGAAAATATCAAGAGGTAAAATAAATGTTATAACAAATGCATTTCATAAAATTAAAAATTAAAATTAAAGGGACAAACCTTAGTTTTTAAACACTAAGGCATATTGTTTACTATTAGAGCTGTTTTTGGTAACTGAAATCATACTGTACTTGGATTTTGTTGTTTAGATTATCAATTTCCGCACATTCGAAGTGTTTTTGGTCATCCTGGTCTTTTTAATATCACAAAATGTATTTCTCATATTTTTAAAAATGCATGTGCGTCTGAGAAGTAACAGTTATGGAGTCGAGTTTTAGTCTATTTTTAGAGGGTATTTCACCATTTCAAAGTTACAGACTCACGTTTCACTCAATTGTAACGTTATCCAAATGTGTTACAGGTTTGTATATAAACTAAAGTTAGTGTTAATTTTCACAGGTTAAAACTAGGGTATGTCCCTTCAATGATAGTACTGAACTAAAACAACCTTCCTGCACTCAGAAAGACAAAGGAAGAAACCAAGATGTATAGCAACTGTCTGGCTAAAGCTTAGATTCCATTAACACGGTAAGCGGATGCAGCATGCGTGATGCGTTATGCAGTATGCGTATGCGATTTGTAAGATTCTATATAAACATTTCCCATGCATTTTCAGTCTCTTTTGCTGAAGATTTTCTTGCCAAGAACATGGTTAATCAGTCAGAATAGCAGCATTCTTTATTGGAAATGGAGGAACATAACTTGTTAATAATTGCTGTGGCATATACATTTATGCAATTAAAAAAGCGTAATAACAGCAAAAGAAAACACCGCTGGAACCGAATTCAACAAGGAGCATAGTATAATCTGGGGAAGGAGTTACAGTTTGATGGGTGAAGTTCCAACAATACTTTCCCTGATGCCTGTTTGACCCATCCCTGATGTCATATTTTGGATTACCTCATCCGATTTTGTAATCAGTTGCCACATGAATCGTTACATGGAGTAATTCAGTTTTCCGTAATCGCAGCCATTCGCAGCCACGTGACAAATTGCATCCACAGCCGGACATATGGAATCACTCTCGTGCGTCTACATGCATTTCCATTTTTGCCACATAATGCATTCTGCATCCGCTTACCACGTTAATGGAATCTTAGCTTAAATGTAAGAATCCAATATTTAATCTGTCTGATGGACATGTCAATCTTCTTCTGAGCACAGGGCTTTAGATTTCACTAATTTATGGGCACAACGCAGACGTTTTATCTTGTCTGAGTGCAGGAAGGTTCTTTTAGTTCAGTACTGTCATTAACAGCTGCTGGAAAGCTGTCCGTATTCACAAATGTATTTCAGGTTGTTTTAATACAATTGAACTCAACATTTCAGTGGTTTTGAGGTGAAATATTTTGAGGTCAGTATGTTTGTAGTTAATTTTTGAATGATTATTTTGGACATAATTATGTATTCTGTAGGGTATCCATGATTATTCGAGCACAGGCAGAGTCTAGCAAAACTCAAGTCCATTCACAGGACTCGAGTACCCATACAAGGTGGAATACAATGATCAGCTATAATACAAAAAACAATGTAGGACAATAATTTCAGGACTAGATAATCAACGATATAAGTTGCAGAATAAGTATCGTTTTAAACTGGCCATCTGTCCGTCGCAACACTGAACATATCAACCAGTTTCTAAGTGCAATACAATGGCTGGATTTGGCATCCATGTTTAGTGCAGGAATCAAGATGCATAATTCTATTTTACTTTATTCTTTAATCTGATCATTAAAAAAGCAGACTTATATCGAGTTCGTCTTAGCATGATTCCTAGTGTAGTTGTGGATATAATTTCAAAAACAATTATAATTTTTTCTGTGAATGCATTTTATATGAAAGGCAAAGACACACTCTCTGGAATTCATTGCAAAGATTTCAGCCAATAGATTTACAACTGGTTTTAAATGGTAAAAGTGCTCTAAGCGAAGAAGACAATAAAGAAATATTTTTTCATGTACATAAGTACATAAATGAAACAAAACGTTTCCCTTAATTAGTAACTAAAGTATGGATTTTAAAAATTATTACTAATGCTATTAATATTTTTGTAGACATTACATAATCATTGCGATGCCTTGTTTGTGTTTTGTTTTCCTTTAGCAAAGCTGCTGTCTAATTGTCGAACACAGAAAACTTTACTGGATCTTTTTTCTTTCCTTTATACTTTTTTTTTTCTTCTCTTTTTCAGTACCGGGGCAATTGTTTTTTTCTATTCATGTTTAAATTGCTAAAATATATTACTGTTGTGACATGTATCTATTATGGAGAAGGCCTGGTATGTTGTGTAATTTGTGCCTGATCTATTTGTTCTTTAAAAAGCAATAGAATATGTTTCAATCATCATCTAGTGTAAGTGTCGGGTATGGGTCAAGTTTGACTCTCGAGTACTCAAGTCCAATATTTTGTACTCCTGGAGGCCCTAGTATTTTGGGCACATTATATATTGCCTCCACTTTGATGCAGGCTAAAGTCCTGAGCATGACATGGAGATTAGTATTACAAGCCCAGCTGATCTCTTCCTAGACTATTACTGACCTACCACCATAATAGTCATGTTCATCAATGTTAACCTTAACCCTGACGCTAACCCTGACGCTGCTCTGGAGCATGGCATTGGAATTTAATATTACAAGCCCAGCTGATCTCTTCCTAGACCACCTAGTCATGGTCATCAATGTGAACATCAATGAATCAGTCATCGAACCTTCTTCACACACTGGCACATGGTCAGTAAAGTCTAAGCAATACCTGCACTAAAATCAAACTTTTTCAATTGTCAAAAATATATGTAATCCTAAACAAACTGAGGGGAATAATTATAGTCCATTTTCAAAAACATGGATGAGAACTCGTAACTATAATCTCTTTTCCAATACATGGTTGGAACACAAAATTATAGCAGACTTTTAACTCTTTAGGCTAATAGAAATTGCTCAAAACATGGAAAACATAAACACGTGACATACGGCTGGTTGAACTATGACAACACGGTACACATCCCTGCACAAGCAGTGATAAACAAGACATAATTGCACTCTTTACGATTTTCAAATGTTATAATACAGTCATATCACCAAAGCTCAGCAGCAGGTATTCTTGTTCATGCATTGTCTGAAATAAAAAACAGTCATAAATAAAGCAAGTGTGTGAAAATACTGAATTTGATTGGACATTGTTACAAGATATTAACAGGAATCTGACTAGTCTATGTCGTGAGGTAAAAAAACTTATTGAAATTCACTACTATATAGAGAATAATACATGAGTGGCCATTAACATACCATTTATCTCACAAGTTGTTTTAAAAAATTTAAACGAGTTGTGAGATAAATGGTATCTAACGGACATAAATGAATTATTTTATTTTTACATATCTTCAAAAACCAGGTTTTAAGCAAATTTTAACATCTTTTTTGACTAAAATTTATTTACAGCCGTTGCACTTGTAGCTGACTTACGCGTCACAGACACGATTGTTTTTATTATTGGACGTATGGCATTGGTGACCTGGTCATCACCTAGGAGCATTCAGTCAGATGTCTTGAAATTGTTAACACATGTATGTGTGTAAACAACTATGTGTTAACAAAAATAACACATGGTGTTCTCACCAACGGGTGTGTAAGAAAAGAAAATAATAAAAAGATTACATTTGACTTGTCAGAATTATCACATCATAAACAAATATCTATATATAAAATACTCAAATTTTACACATGCACCCCCCCCCCCCCCCACACACACACACCTTGATCAAAACAGTGTTTACTTTAATTCAGTAAAAAGTAAAAGTATAAAGTTTGTTTTGCTAACGACATTACTAGAGCTCATTGATTTATTAATCATCAGCTATTGGATGTCAAACATTTGGTAATTTAGACATAGTTTTAGGGAGGAAACCTGCTACATTTTTCCATTAGTAGCAAGGAATCTTTTATATGCACCATCCCACACATACATCCCATACATGTACCACAGCCTTTGATATATACCAGTCGTGGTGCACTGGCTGGGATAAGAAATAACCCAATGGACCCACCGACGGGGGTCGATCCTAGATCAACCACGCATCAGGCGAGTGCTTTACCACTGAGCTATGTCCCAACCTCTCAGTAAACGTAAGTTCTCTATTATTGTATAAATAACATCAGCAAGTTTATAATGTAACTACCAAAACCAATTTGTTCTCTATGTTATTTCTAAAAACAAATCCCTCTTTTGTATTATGACCATGAAAATGCTACCTAGCAGGGAACATTTTGTTTTTAAAATTTTGATTAGTTACAGTTGGTGATCAGTTGAAAATTGAGTAGCAACTACTATTAAATGTTTTAGAATTGGTTAGTGATCTCTGAAATTTGTGTAGCAAATCGCAATACAATACTGAAAAAAATGTTCTCTGCCTAGCTTACCATCAGTAAAAGCAGTGTCCGCTATAACCAACTGAAAGATTTTCGGGTACAGATGCTCCTTTTCCTTCCCGAGCATCTCAATGACAATGCGGGCTCCCTCCTGAACATTCTCGTCTTCGTCTTCCTGCAGTGCCTGCAAGGGAAAAACAAAATCCTCAAATACAAATAGAGATTATTATATGAGCTTGTGTGTCGTACTGATTTTACGAAACGAGTGTCAGGATTTTTGTATTGCCCGAGCGAGAGCAAGGGTAATACATGAATCCTGACACGATTTTCATAAAATCAGTACGACTCACACTCGAGTGTAATAATTTCTTTATTATCCATATTAATAATGTTGTTTTCTTTATGAATAACAAGACCCAACTCAAAATGTTTCAGCCACAACTAGAAGGAGACGACAAAATTATGTCATATTTCAAATGCACAGTCAGCTAGGACTGGAGAAGCAATGTAATGTTATGACGTCGCTTCCCAAAATTACATCTGGTTCATATGATTATTATTAACTCAGTTATGTTGAACCATATGGATAATAATACACTGTAATAACATGCATTCCCAGAGTACTGCTAATGCAATACGTGTCCCCTACTGGGCCCCAACACATTTTCATATCTCTTTTAAAAATGGGTAGATCACCATGTAAGTCTTTGATCTGTAACTGTAAAGCTATATTCAAAATTTCAGCTTAATATCATAAGGCACTGCAAAAATAAAGTCCAGAAAACTGTATGTGGGACTGACAGACAGAAAGAAAGAAAGAAAGAAATGTTTTATTTAACAACGCACTCAACACATTTTATTTACGGTTATATGGTGTCAGACATATGGTTAAGAACCACACAAATATTGAGAGGGGAAACCCGCAGTAGCCACTTCATGGGCTACTCTTTTGGATTAGCAGCAAAGGATCTTTTATATACACCATCCCACCGAGAGGGTAGTACATACCAGGCCTTTGATATACCAGTCGTGGTGCACTGGTTGGAACGAGAAACAGCCCAATAGGCCCACTGACAGGGATCGATCCCACACCGAACAATCATCGAGCAAGTGCCTTTCCACTGGGCTACGTCCCGCCCCGACACACAGACAGATGGATGTATGGACAGTCATACAGGAAACAAAACCTATCATTCCCCCACCCCTGGTTGGACTGGTAGAGAACTAAAAAATTCTATAAACCACTAGAAGCAGTGAACAAACAAAGAAGCTAAATATAACCCTAAAACTTAGTAGCTTGCAACAAGAGTTAAAACACCTTTGGATGTTTTGCGAATTGTTAGTTTTGGAGACACTTAAACACTGTTCCTGTTTCTTAGATAAAACCCCAATCTTTTCAACAACCTGCTAATGTTTCCTAATTTGTTTTCCCATGTTATTTAAATGCTTGCATAACCTCACCCCACCCCCAGCAACTGGTACTCAATCAGGTAATGTCACAAGATACAAACACTTTATTATGGGTGTTAAGAGTAGGGCTGGAATTTGAAACTTGATGACAGGAAGTAGACCATAGTCGAAATTGTTACAACTGAAGGAAAAATGCCAATGGTGGACTTTAAAGAGTAACATATAAAAAAGAAAAGAATTGATTAAATTACAAACCTCAACTGCTTTGTAGACTTCAATGAATTTTTCAAATCCTAGAGCTTCTTCAAGCTCCATCCGCGTCTGCTCAAGTCGACTAAAGAGATCATAATCTTCATCATCATCATCTCCAAACTGAGTTTCGGCATCACTGTCATCTGAAAAGAAAATGTGTTAAGCGATCATTAAAGCCATTCACACTAGTTTTTAGAAAGTGGAAAAAACAGTTGTTACAGGTTTTTTATTATTAACTTACACATAACTAAAAATTGTTTTACATGAAACATAAAAAGGATGTACCTTTAGCACTACTAATGGTCCTTAATTTTTAAACAATACTGGTTTCTGTGAGTTCACCGACTCAAAACTTAATTTCTCTTCCATTTTTTTGTAAACACAAGCATACACTCAATGTACTACAAATTGTCTAGCACAGTTAAACTCCACCTTAACACAGATAGGATAACATAGAGAAATATGAGCCGAGTGTCTCTTCCACTGCATTGTAATAAAAACATATGTAAACGGACGATGAGTATGTTTCCTAGCATGAGGTTGGTTAATAAACATTGTTTTGCTGACATCAAACAGACAATAACACCTATAAATCTAGTGGTGTCATTAAAAAGTGGAGATGCTATTATGAGTTAACTGTTCAAGGATCTACAGTTGGGCCTGAAGCCAGGTATTTCATTCAAGAAATACGAAATGTGGAAAATCCGCTTCAGTTTTCAATGGACATAACTGTAGGGAATTTTTAGATGTGTTAATGATATCTGCAGACATCAAATAAGACAATAACACACACAAATCTAAAAATCCATATGCTTATCTCCTAAATCATCCAAGTCATACACTCACTCACCAAACAAGTCATCCAAGTCATGTACTTGCTAAACAAGTCATCCAAGTCATGTACTCACTAAAGATGTCATATAAGCCATGTGCCCACCAAACAAGTCATCCAAGTTGTATACTTAACAAATTATCCAAGTCATGTACTCACCAAACAAATCATCCAAACCATGTACTCGCCAATAATTCATCCATGCCATGTACTCACCACACAAGTCATCAGTCATATACTCTCCAAATAAGTCATCCAAATTATGCACTCAAACAAGTCATCCAAGTCATTTAATTACCAAATAAATCATCCAAGTCATGTAATCACCAAACAAGTCATCCAAGTTATGCACTCACCAAACAACATATCATCCAAGTGATGTACTCACCAAACAAGTCATCCAAGTTATTCACTCACCAAACAACATAGCATCCAAGTGATGTACTCACCAAACAAGTCATCCAAGTTATGCACTCACCAAACAACATAGCATCCAAGTGATGTACTCACCAAACAAGTCATCCAAGTTATGCACTCACCAAACAACATATCATCCAAGTGATGTACTCACCAAACAAGTCATCCAAGTTATGCACTCACCAAACAACATATCATCCAAGTGATGTACTCACCAAACAAGTCATCCAAATTATGCACTCACCAAAAAACATATCATCCAAGTGATGTACTCACCAAACAAGTCATCTCCATCAGCAAAAGGTTCTTCACTTTCCACAGACTCGGACACGGAATCCTTCCTTGACTCACTTTCGTCATCTCCTTTCTGCTCATCATTCCCCACACCCTCACCGTGTTCCAACATCTCCTGTTTCTCCTCACCCTGTGAAGCCTCATCAGTCCTACACTTGTCTTCAGTACTGGCAGCAACATCCATGTTGGCCTCGTCTGAAGCTGAAAGAAAGGGAATATTTGAAGAGCTCATTAAATTAATTCAATCCCAAAATATGCTATTTTCACCAATAAGGTTTAGTAGAAAGTCAAAGGAAAACTTCCAAACAAAAACTGAAATTATTTACAAAAAACACGGGATGGACTATAGATTATATTTATATGACATTTGTGTAAATAGACACTTTGGAATTAAATTAAAGTTAGTGTTACAACCCATTGTAATGACAATTATTGCAGTATCATAGACATATTGGACAGGGAGTTCAATCACCCTCTCTTCCTAAAGTGGGGCAGAACATAGCTCTGTGGTACAGCGCTCGCTCGATGTGCGGTCGGTTTGGGATCGATCCCCGTTGGTGGACCCATTGGGCTATTTCTCGTCACAGCTAGTGCACCACGACTGGTATATCAAAGGCCGTGGTATGTGCTATCCTGTCTGTGGGATGG